>NC_073419.1:257500-417500 GCF_028641065.1 Leucoraja erinaceus
TCCTTCCTACACATTACAATTCTGGCATCTGTGTGACGATGTGGGGAGCTGAACAAATCCACCCTGTCCCCAAATATCAGAACTATCCCAGTTCTGTGCATTACAGCCCAGTCTAGCCTAGGTACAATGGTTCTGCTCCAACCTAGATCCAATACAACAGAACACAACACAAGAACAGGCCCTTCAGCCCACATTGTGGCCAGTACAGTGAGCCGCAGCCTTCACAGCGCAAGAGTCCCGGGTTCAATCCTCACCTCGGGTGCTGTGCTGTCTGTGTGGAGTTTGCATGTTCTACCCGTGACCGCGTGGGTTTCCAACGCGTTTCCTCCCGCCTCCCAATTTCAGGTAGTCCCTGCTTTCTCCCTCCTTCCCCTCCCCTTCCCAGCTCTCCCACAGCCCACTGTCTCTGCCTCTTCCTTTCTTCTCCCCACCCCCCCCCCTCCACCCCGACATCAGTCTGAAGAAGGGTCCCGACCCGAAACGTCGCCTATTCCTTCACTCCATAGATGCTGCCTCACCCTCTGAGTTTCTCCAGCATTTTTGTCGACCTCTACAATCATGTATAGTCTTTCCACTGTTTAGATAGCACGTAACAAAAATATCTTTTCCCTGCACCTCGGTACACGTATCATTAAACTAAACTAAAATATATATATTTATATATGTAGATGGTTTATGCATGCAACGTATAACGTAGCTACCTCAACACCAATAACCACGCCCAGTCATCTCAGTATAACTGTGATATCCTCCCCTTGTTCATCCCTGTTTTGTTCCAGTACGCCTGAAGACTAGATGCAGTCAGTACTGGGACGTGTGTAACATGTGCCTTAATTAAAGACTCAGTAAAGGTTACAGTGTGTCAGACTCCACTCCATTATAGTTCTCAGCATTGTAGCATCACAGTTTAATTTATTGCCACATGTACCAAGGTACAGCAAAAACCTTTTGTCTGCGTGGTTTTCAGTCAAAGAAAAATAATATTATATATGATTACAATCGAGAGTTGCAAAGACAAAGTCCAATGTCTCTAATGGGATGGATATGTCCATAAGTGATAGGAGCAGAATTAGGCCATTCGGCCCATCAAGCCTACTCCACCATTCAATCATGGCTGATCTATCTCTCCCTCTCAACCCCATTCTCCTGCCTTCTCCCCATAACCCCCGACACCCGTACTAACCAAGAATCTATCTCAGTCTTAAGAATGTCCATTGACTTGGCCTCCGCAGCCACCTGTGGAGAATAATTCCACAGAGTCACCACCCTCTGACTAAATAAATTCCCCCTCGTCTCCTTCCTAAAGGAACGTCCTTTAATTCTGCAGCTGTGGCAGAGGGCGGTGGAGGCCGGTTCTCTGGATGCTTTCAAGAGAGAGCTAGATAGGGCTCTTAAAGATAGCGGAGTGAGGGGGAGAAGGCAGGAACGGGGTACTGATTGGGGATGATCAGCCATGATCACATTGATTGCCTCTATTCCCAGACTCTCCCACTAGTAGAAACATCCTCTCCACATCCACTCCATCAAGGCCTTTCACTGTTCGGTGAGTTTCAATGAGGTCACCCCCCTCATCATTCTAAACTCCAGCGAGTACTGGCCCAGCGACATCAAACGGCGACTCGGTCATAACTTAACCTTGGCACACTTGCATCATCTCATGGGAAGCTAAGGAATGAACAATAAATGCTGCTCGTGCTAAAGCCACCACAGACAAAACTAATCAAAAGTGTAAATTGCAGAGATTAGCAGCGGCCCAGCTGGGAAAATCAATATGGTAGGGGATTAAAGGTGTGTACTTTATCCACTAATTACATGCAGACCTAGATTAGGTTGGGGTATTAAATGGATGAAGTTCTAACGCTGAATCCCAAAGTGATTCCAAATCACTGGTCTCGACCCGAAACGTCACCCGTTCCTCCTCTCCAGACATGTCGCCTGTCCCGCTGAGTTACTCCAGCATTTTGGGGGATTCCAGAACCAGGGGGCCACACAGTTTAAGAATAAGGGGTAAGCCATTTAGAACGGAGACGAGGAAACACTTTTTCACACAGGGAGTGGTGAGTCTGTGGAATTCTCTGCCTCGGTGGAGGCAGGTTCTCTGGATGCATTCAAGAGAGAGGTAGATAGGGCTCTTAAAGATAGCGGAGTCTGGTGATATAGTCAGCCTGGAAGGTCATGTTTGACTAATCTTCTTGAATTTTTTGAAGAGGTTACTAGGGAAATTGATGAGGGTGAAGCAGTGGATGTTGTCTATATGGACTTTAGTAAGGCCTTTGACAAGGTTCCTCATGGAAGGTTGGTTAAGAAGGTTCAACTGTTGGGTATAAATGTAGGAGTAGCAAGATGGATTCAACAGTGGCAGAATGGGAGAAGCCAGAGGGTAATGGTGGATGTAATTGGGTCCTTTGTTGTTTGTCATGTACATCAATGATCTGGATGAAGGTGTGGTAAATTGGTTTAGTAAGTATGCAGATGATACCAAGATAGGGGGTGTTGTGGATAATGAAGAGGATTTCCAAAGTCTACAGAGAGATTTAGGCCATTTGGAAGAATGGGCTGAAAGATGGCAGATGGAGTTTAATGCTGATAAATGTGAGGTGCTACACCTTGGCAGGACAAATCAAAATAGGACGTACATGGTAAATGGTAGGGAATTGAATACTGTTGAACAGAGGGATCTGGGACAACCGTGCATACTTCCTTGAAGGTGGAATCTCATGTAGATAGGGTGGTAAAGAAAGCTTTTGGTATGCTAGCCTTTATAAATCAGAGCATTGAGTATAGAAGCTGGGATGTAATGTTAAAATTGTACAAGGCATTGGTGAGACCAAATCTGGAGTATGGTGTACAATTTTGGTCGCCCAATTATAGGAAGGATGTCAACAAAATAGAGAGAGTATAGAGGAGATTTACTAGAATGTTGCCTGGGTTTCAGCAACTAAGTTACAGAGAAAGGTTGAATAAGTTAGGTCTTTATTCTCTGGAGCACAGAAGGTTAAGGGGGGACTTGATAGAGGTCTTTAAAATGATGAGAGGGATAGACAGAGTTGATGTGGACAAGCTTTTCCCTTTGAGAATAGGGAAGATTCAAACAAGAGGACATGACTTCAGAATTAAGGGACAGAAGTTTAGGGGTAACATGAGGGGGAACTTCTTTACTCAGAGAGTGGTAGCGGTGTGGAATGAGCTTCCAGTGGAAGTGGTGGAGGCAGGTTCATTGGTATCATTTAAAAATAAATTGGATAGGCATATGGATGAGAAGGGAATGGAGGGTTATGGTATGAGTGCAGGCAGGGGGACTAAGGGAAAAAAAAAGTTGTTCGGCACGGACTTGTAGGGCCGAGATGGCCTGTTTCTGTGATGTAATTGTTATATGGTTATATGGGGAGAAGGCAGGAACGGGTTACTGATTGGGGATGATCAGCCACGATCACACTGAATGGCGGTGCTGGCTCGAAGGGCCGAATGGCCTACTCCTGCACCTATTGTCTATTGTCATTTGTGTCTCTCTTCGGGGTGAACCACCTTGTCCACACAGTGGCTAAAGACTGAGAACGTTAGGCAGGTAACTGTTCTACACCCAGCAGCTGCAACAAAACTGTGCGTCTGATGTAGACACAAGGAACTGTAGGTGCTGCTCTACAGAAAAATTACAAACTGCTGGAGTATTTCTCCGCAGGTCAGGCAGCATCTCTGGAGGACATGGTTAGGTGACATTTTGGGTCAGGAGTCTGAAGAAGGGTCGTGAACCGAAACGCCATCTTCCCACGTCCTCCAGAGAGGTTTGTTGACCCACTGTGTTATTCCAGCTCATTGTGTGTGTGTCTGATATTCAATAGACAATAGACAACAGGTGCAGGAGTAGGCCGTTCGGCCCTTCCAGCCAGCGCCACCAATCAATGTGATCATGGCTGATCGTCCCCAATCAGTTCCCCGTTCCTGCCATCTCCCCATATCCCTTGATCCCACCAGCCCCTAGAGCTCTATCAAACTCTCTCTTAAATCTATCCAGTGACTTGGCCTCCACTGCCCTCTGTGGCAGGGAATTCCACAAATTCACAACTAATTCTCCTCCTCTGTCTAATGGTCTACACAGCCCAGAAGCTCATGATGGCCCCAGCATGGTACCCAACTACATCAAATCAAGGAAGAAATCAACATCAATGGTGGCGAATTGGAAATGGCCGACAGCTTCAAGTTCCTTGGAGTTAATATTACCAATGATCTGTCGTGGGCCGACCACATTGATGGGGCAGTCCAGAAGCCACACCAACGTCTCGACTTCCTCATTCGACATGCCTCCAATAAATGACCACGTCCCACTTAGGAAACCTGAACGGAAACCTCTGGAGACTTTGCGCCCCACACAAGGTTTCCGTGCGGTTCCCGGAGGTTGCAGGTGGTTGCCGGAGGTTGCAGGTAGTGGAAGCAGGTCGGGAGACTGACAAAAACCTCCGGGAACCGCACGGAAACCTTGGGTGGGGTGCAAAGTCTCCAGAGGTTTCCGTTCAGGTTTCCTAAGAGGGCAAACCTCTATGGATGCACCCATATCCTTCGGATGAGACGGAGTTTCTTCCCACAGGCCATCAGGACTGTAAGCTCTGATCTCAGCAGGGACTGTTGTATTTAAAACAAAATGTAAATACTGGTTCAGTTCTGTTCTGGTGTTTTGTACAATCCCGCAGGTATTGCCACTTTCATTTCACTGTACATCTTGTATGTGTGTATGTGACAAATAAACTTGACTTGACCATAGAAAGTATACCGTGGTTTCATTAGTTCATTAAGTGATAGGAGTAGAATTAGGCCATTCGGCCCATCAAGTCTACTCCGCCATTCAATCGTGGCTGATCTATCTCTCCCTTCTAACCCCATTCTCCTGTCTTCTCCCCATAACCCCCGACACCCGTACTAATCGCAAATCTATCCATCTCTGCCTTAATAAATGTCCATAGACTTGGCCTCCACAGCCGTCTGTGGCAAAGAATTCCACAGATTCACCACCCTGTCTGGGATCGGCTGTGCTCAAGGTCGCAAGAAATTCCAGAGTTGTGGATGTAGCCCGGTCCATCACACGGGCCAGACTCCCCGACCATCGACTCCCATCTACACTTCACGCTGCCTCGGGGAGCAGCCGGCATATTCCAAGACTTGTCCCTGTCCCTCTTCTCCCCGCTCCCAGCTGGCAACACCACCAGACTCAGGAACAGCTTCTTCCCCTCTCTTATCAGGCTTCTGAACGGCCCTACCATAAACTAGGGTGCTGTCCGATTCACCTCTGCCCCATTGACAATACACAATAGGTGCAGGAGTAGGCCATTTGGCCCTTCAAGCCAGCAGCACCATTCAATGTGATCATGGCTGATCATCCCCAATCAGTACCCCGTTCCTGCCTTCTCCCCATATCCCCTGACTCCGCTATCTTTAAAAGCCCTATCTAGCTCTCTCTTGAAATCACCCAGAGAACCGGCCTTCACCACTGAGGCAGAGAACGCCACAGAATTCCCCAGACTCACCGCTCTCTGTGAGAAAACGTGTTTCCTCGTCTCCGTTCTAATTGCGGACATTGGTCTTTGTCTGTGGATCATTTTGCTCTTCCCCTTTGCTCTACCTATTGTACTTGAGTTTGCCTCGATTATTATTTATGTACGTTATTTTCCGATCCATCTCCGTGGATTGTCACCTTGAGCTGAGATCTTGAGAGCGATGCCGTCTGGAGCTAGGCTCCTGGTAGGGCCACCCATGGCGGTAAGGTCGAGGGGGGGAGGTCCCTGACAAAGAGCAATCCAACCAAGACCTCAACGGTGGAACAGGCGGAGGACGATGGCTGACCTTAGTGGAGCGTCACAACGGCTGGGAAGGCGGATGAAGGCTGCAGCAGAAAAGGGTCTCCGGTCGTCTTGGACTCCATGCCACTGGATCCTGCCGTGGCCGATTGGGAAAGGGGGAGATGCAGCGAGACCTGGGTGTCATGGTACACCAGTCATTGAAGGTAGGCATGCAGGTGCAGCAGGCAGTAAAGAAAGCGAATGGTATGTTAGCTTTCATTGCAAAAGGATTTGAGTATAGGAGCAGAGGTTCTACTGCAGTTGTACAGGGTCTTGGTGAGACCACACCTGGAGTATTGCGTACAGTTTTGGTCTCCAAATCTGAGGAAGGACATTATTGCCATAGAGGGAGTGCAGAGACGGTTCACCAGACTGATTCCTGGGATGTCAGGACTGTCTTATGAAGAAAGACTGGATAGACTTGGTTTATACTCTCTAGAATTTAGAAGATTGAGAGGGGATCTTATAGAAACTTACAAAATTCTTAAGGGGTTGGACAGGCTAGATGCAGGAAGATTGTTCCCGATGTTAGGGAAGTCCAGGACAAGGGGTCACAGCTTAAGGATAAAGGGGAAATCCTTTAAAACCGAGATGAGAAGAACTTTTTTCACACAGAGAGTGGTGAATCTCTGGAACTCTCTGCCGCAGAGGGTAGTTGAGGCCAGTTCATTGGCTATATTTAAGAGGGAGTTAGATGTGGCCCTTGTGGCTAAGGGGATCAGGGGGTATGGAGAGAAGGCAGGTACGGGATACTGAGTTGGATGATCAGCCATGATCATATTGAATGGCGGTGCAGGCTCATAGGGTCGAATGGCCTACTCCTGCACCTAATTTCTATGTTTCTATGTTTCTATGACCTCAATACCTCCAAAACAAAGGAGTTGGTTGTTGACTTCTGTAAAGGTCCTTCCATCACCCCCACTGTTACTCAACAACCAGCCGATAGAAAGAGTCGAGTCACACAGACACCTTGGGACAATAATCGATCACAAACTCACCTTCCAACTAAACAGTGAAACTATCTTTTCTAAATGTCAGCAGCGCCTCTTTTCCCCGAGGAAACTCCGCACACCTCAGGTTCGCCAGTCAGTCCTGGCAGCTTTTTACAAACGTTTCATTGAATCAGTAATAACCTTCGATATGTCAGCCTGGTTTGGGTCACTATCCAACACCCATCGCAACCCACTCAACAAAATCATATCAATAAAATAATCAGTATTTACAACAGAAGGACTAAACTAAAAGGAACACAAATAGCCTGAGATACCACTCACTCACTGCACAGCCAATAGAGTCTTCTACCCTCAGGCCAGGGATCCAGGCCACTCACACTCAGGACTAAGAGAGCCACGGCGAGTCTAGTGCCTACATCCATTACACTCATGATCTATTTATTTATTCATGTATTCATATACACATTTTTAACATTCTTTTAATGATTTTATTGCCTATTCTTCATGCATTGTGCTTTGCAAGTTGTACCGACAGATCACTGTGGGACTGCTGGCATGTGATGTGTGTGGTGTATTGTGTTGTGTTGCTGGGTACACGAACTGTACACGCACTGATGTGTTGCACAAATGAAGTTCCTAGCGGATAAATAAACTTCATTTCATTGAATTGAATCTGTCAAGGACCGTGTGTGTGTGTGTGTGTGTGGTGGCTGTCTGTGCACCAGTCTCCCCACGTTAAACAAAGTCACGCACAGGCATCCTCCAACCCTGGAGACACCCCTGGCCAGCCACGACCGAAGATGACCATCTGATCTGTTTGTTGAACATGCAAAAACAAACCCTATTCACAGTACATCAGTAAACGTGGCAAGAAGGGAACTAAAGGTTTAAGGTCATCACCATCATGTGTAATGAGGTACAGGGGAAAGCTTTCTTTCACACTGTCCAATTAGATCAGATAACACTATACATGGATACAACACAGTACAATAGGTCAAGCAAAGGGGAAGATACAGAGTGTAGAATATAGTTCTCAGCATTGTAGCGCACCAGTTCCACAGACAAAGTCCAATGTCCGCAATGGGGTAGAGGTGAATCGGACAGTACCCTAGCTTCCTTGAGTAGTTCCTTGAAGGTGGAATCTCATATAGATAGGGTGGTAAAGAAAGCTTTTGGTATGCTAGCCTTTATAAATCAGAGCATTGAGTATAGAAGTTGGGATGTAATGTTAAAATTGTACAAGGCATTGGCGAGGCCAATTCTGGAGTATGGTGTACAATTTTGGTCGCCCAATTATAGGAAGGATGTCAACAAAATAGAGAGAGTACAGAGGAGATTTACTAGAATGTTGCCTGGGTTTCAGCAACTAAGTTACAGAGATAGGTTGAATAAGTTAAGTCTTTATTCTCTGGAGCGCAGAAGGTTAAGGGGGGACTTGATAGAGGTCTTTAAAATGATGAGAGGGATAGACAGAGTTGATGTGGACAAGCTTTTCCCTTTGAGAATAGGGAAGATTCAAACAAGAGGACATGACTTGAGAATCAAGGGACAGATGTTTAGGGGTAACATGAGGGGGAACTTCTTTACTCAGAGAGTGGTAGCGGTGTGGAATGAGCTTCCAGTGGAAGTGGTGGAGGCAGGTTCGTTGGTATCATTTAAAAATAAAGTGGATAGGCATATGGATGAGAAGGGAATGGAGGGTTATGGTATGAGTGCAGGCAGGTGGGACTAAGGGAAAAAAAAGTTGTTCGGGACGGACTTGTAGGGCCGAGATGGCCTGTTTCCGTGCTGTAATTGTTATATGGTTATGGAAGGGCCGTTCAGAAGCCTGATAACAGAGGGGAAGAAGCTGTTCCTGAGTCTGGTGGTGCGCGCTTTCAAGCTCCTGTACCAACCTTCTGAATGTTGTAGTCAGCAGGGCAGTACTCTGCATATCGCCAACTTGGACAATTTTACATTTTTATCCAGCCAATTAAACAAGCCAATTAACCTACAAACCTGCACGTCTTCAGAGTGTGGGAGGAAAGCGAAGATCCCGGAGGAAACCCCACGCAGGTCACGGGGAGAACGTGCAAACTCCGTACAGACAGCGCCCGTAGTCGGGATCGAACCCGGGTCTCCGGCGCTGCATTTTGCTGTAAGGCAGCAACTCCACCACAGCGCCACCGTGACTGCCCTGGGAGAACGGGAGAACAGCACAAGAACAGGCCATTCGGCCCACAATGTCCCTGCCGAACACGTGATCCCGTACATGAAGCTAATCTAAACCACCATAAACGGGGGGTCATGGTGGCACAGCGGTAGAGTTGCTGCCATGCAGCGCCAGGGACCCGGTTCGACCCAGTCTACGGGTGCTGTCTGTACGGAGTTTGCTCGTTCTCCCCGTGACCTGCGTGGGTTTTCTCTGAGATCTTCCCAGACTCCAAAGACGTGCAGGTTTGTAGGTTAATTGGCTTGGTGTAAATGTGAAAAGTGTCCCCTAGTGGGTGTAGGATAGTGTTACTGTGCAGGGATCGCAGGTCAGCATGGACCCGCTGGGCCGAAGGGCCTGTTTCTGCGCTGTATCTCTAAACTACACTAAACTTTGCTGAAGTACACCAGGGCATTGGCGATACACACAGGCCAGTCCCATTGAAAACCAAGTCCTGGGAATAATTATCTCACTAGGAGGGAAGCTCCAATTGTTTATCCCGAAAGCGAGATGACTCCATCCTGGCATGCTGCCTTGATTCAGTAACTGTGCAGCTCATCAAAGCCCAGCGCTGTCGAAGCTCTGGCTCGAAGGTGGAGTTCCATCTGTGCTGCTTAGTGGAGGTGGAGTTGTTCCTGGCCCCAGAAGGTGATCCCCTCTCCACTACCTTCCCCTTCCCCCCCCCCCCACCCCCCCTCCTCGTCCCCATCCCCCCCTTCCAGCCTCTGCCGACCAAAGCTGGTTTTCATTCAGCCTGGTCCCACGAGGCACTGAGCCAGACCGAGCAGAACCCGCCCAGGTTTGGCATCTCACTCCCAATCCCATTAGCCGCTCAATTTTACCGATTAATCGACAAACCCGCACGTCTGGAGCGTGTGGCGAAACAGCGCGGTAAACAAGCCCTTCGGCGCACTGAGTCCACGCTGGCCAGCGATCACCCATTTACCCTCGACCCAAAACCTCGCCCATTAAGTCTGAAGAAATGCCTCGAGCCGAAACATTCGCCCATTCCCTTCTCTCCAGAGATGCTGCCTGACCCGCTGAGTTACTCCAGCACTTTGTGTCTACCTTCGGTTTAAACCTGCATCTGCAGTTCCTTCTCACACTAGATCTGTGTCGGAAGGAACTGCAGCCGATGGTTTAAACTGAAGATAGACACAAAGTGCTGGAGTAACCCAGCGGGTCAGGCAGCATCTCTGGAGAGAAGGGAATGGGTGACGTTTCAGGTCGAGACCCTTCTTGGTCACCAGTTCCTTCTCTCCAGAGATGCTGCCTGACCCGCTGAGTTACTCCAGCATTTTGTGTCTATCTTTCCCACTTTCTTATCTACAACATACACACAAGGGGGCACATTCACAGAGGGCCAATTAATATACAAACCCGCACGTTCAGTCTAGTTTATTGTCACGTGTACCGAGGTACAGTGAAAAGATTTTGTTGCGTGCTAATCAGTCAGCGGAAAGACAATACACGATTACAATCGATCCATTTACAGTGTATAGATACAGGATAAAGGGAATAACATTTAGTGCAAGGTAAAGCCCGATCAAGGATAGTCCGAGGATCACCAATGAGGTACTGATCACCAAGATAGTAGTTCAGGACCGCTCCTCTGGTTGTGGTAGGATGATCCAGTTGCCTGATAACAGCTGGGAATAGACAATAGACAATAGGCGCAGGAGTAGGCCATTCGGCCCTTCCAGCCAGCACCGCCATTCAATGTGATCATGGCTGATCATCCCCAATCAGTATCCCGTTCCTGCCTTCTCCCCATATCCCTTGACTCCACTATCTTTAAGAGCCCTGTCTAAAGGGCCTGTCCCACGAGCATGCGACCTGCATGCGGCAAGTGGACCAAACCGGAAGCGGGGGTTGAGCGAGCGAGTGAGTGACGTGAAGTTCGAGCGAAGTCCGCGGGAAGTTCAAGACGCTGCGCACGGCGTCTCGTGGTGGTTAGAAGGGGGCAATGGGTCTGCCATGATGGCCTCCTCCTGCACCTGTTTTCTATGTTTCTATACTGAAGAAGGGTCTCGACCCGAAACGTCACCTATTCCTTCGCTCCATAGATGCTGCCTCGCCCGCTGAGTTTCTCCAGCATTTTTGTCTACCGCCAAAGATCCATTGAGGCATCTTGGGCAGGGTGGGCCAGTGGGCAGTTTCCATGCTGTATGACTACATCTATATCAAACCAGCCCCACGTTCTCGCGTGGGAAAGAACGGCAGAGTCTGTCAGCGCACCTTAATGAATGAATGAATGAATGAATGATTGAATGAAAGTATGAATGAATGATGAAATGAATGGATGTATGAATGAATGAATGAATGAATGAATGAATGAATACGTTTATTGTCATTGCACAATACAGTGCAATGAAATGCCATTACATCTCCTCCGGTTAACAAAATACAAACCCGACAACCATTGACACATGTACACTTATTAGTAAAATAATAAATAAGTATTTAAAAAGAATTAAAAAGAATTTGCCGGCATTTCTTGGAATTACATTTTGCTCCCCCAGTGTTCTCTGTTGGAATTAAGCCTTCAGAGACCTGAATCGCCTCCCAGAGGGTAGCAGAGTGACAAGGTGGTTGGCAGGGTGGGATATGTCCTGCTTGATATTTGTGGCCCAGCGCAAGCATCGGGCCCTGTATATATCATCCAAGGAGGGCAGGTTAGCGTTTGCAATGCTCTGCGCAGTTTTTATGATTCCCTGCAGCGCCTGCCTCTCAGCCACAGTGTAAACCACACCAGGATGCCATAGGAGAGGATACTTTCCACGGCGCATCGGTAGAAGGACAAGGGGGAAATCCTTTAAAACCGAGATGAGAAGAACTTTTTTCACAGAGAGTGAAATGGAAACTCTCTGCCATAGTTGAGGCCAGTTCATTGGCTATATTTAAGAGGGAGTTAGATGTGGCCCTTGTGGCTAAGGGGATCAGGGGGCATGGAGAGAAGGCAGGTACGGGATACTGAGTTGGATGATCAGCCATGATCATATTGAATGGCGGTGCTGGCTCGAAGGGCCGAATGGCCTACTCCTGCACCTATTTTCTATGTTTCTATGTTTCTAAGGACAGCAGCAGCGGCTGTGACACGTTTGCTCTCCGCAGAGGCCTCAGGAAATACAGCCGCTGCTGTGACCTCTTCACCAGAGTGACGGTGTTCATTTGCCATTTGAGGTCCTGGGAGATGTTGATTCCCAGGAACTTAAAGCCAGTGACTCTCTCCACCTTTTGACGTAAGAGGGAGCAGGTTCCTCACTTAAGGCCGTAAGGCAGCAACTCTACCGCTGAGCCGACGAACATAGTCACAAGAAGCTGGAGTAACTCAGCGGGACAGGCAGCGTCTCCGGAGAGAAGGAATGGGTGACGTTTCAGGTCAAGACCCTTCCTCAGACTGAGAGTCGGGGGAAAGAGAAACAAGAGATATAGATGGTGATTAATATTCATAACCACAGGGTTGTAAAATTGGAGGAACAGCACCTCATATTTCGCTTGGGCAGCCTGCACCCCAGTGGCAAGAGTTTTGATTTCTCTAATTTCAAGTTACCCTTGCATCCCCTCTCTCGCTCCATCTACTCTTGTGCAACAAGGTGTTCCAGCTTCAAAGTCACCTTGTTGAGTCATTGTCTGTAACACGTTTTCACCTAGATCACACCTAACAACGGCCTGTTTCCTTCGTTACATTTTCATCGTTACTTTTTTGCATATCTGTCATTCATTTGTTCTGCAGCTCTCCACATCACCATCTCTCTCTCTCATTTCCCTCTCCCCTGACTCTCAGCCTGAAGAAGGGTCTCGAACGAAACGTCACCCATGGCCTGACCCGCTGAACGTCACCCACGGCCTGACCCGCTGAGTTATGGTGCAGCAGCATCTATGGAGCGAAGGAAATAGGCAACGTTTCGGGCCGAAACCCTTCTGGAAATAGGCAACGTTTCGGGCCGAAACCCGGAAGGGTTTCGACCCGAAACGTTACCTATTTCCTTAGCTCCATAGATGCTGCTGCACCCACTGAGTTACTCCAGCACTCTGTGAAACGTCACCTATCCATGTTCTCCACAGATGCTGCCTGACCTGCTGAGTTACTCCAGCACTCTGTGAAGCGTCACCTATCCATGTTCTCCACAGATGCTGCCTGATCCGCTGAGTTACTCCAGCACTCTGTGAAACGTCACCTATCCATGTTCTCCACAGATGCTGCCTGACCCGCTGAGTTACTCCAGCACTCTGTGAAACGTCACCTATCCATGTTCCTCCACAGATGCTGCCTGACCCGCTGAGTTACTCCAGCACTCTGTGAAACGTCACCTATCCATGTTCTCCACAGACGCTGCCTGACCCGCTGAGTTACTCCAGCACTCTGTGTCCCACATTAATGTGGTTGATTCTTCATTGACCATAAACACAACTGCATCTAAACTCTTTATAAGTGGATGAACAGTCATCCCTTTACAGACACAAGAAGCTGGAGTAACTCGGCGGGACGGGCAGCGTCTCCGGAGAGAAGGAATGGGCGACGTTTCGGGTCGAGACCCTTCTTCAGACTGAGAGTCTGCGGAGAGGGAAACGAGAGATATGGAAGGGTAAGGTGTGAAAATGAGAGATCCCTTTAGTGACTTTCTCAGAGGGACAAGTCAATGATCAGATACATTAAAAGCCATTAGGCCCACCTCGTCAGAATTTAACGAAACCTGTCAATTTTGGGTTCTTTTTGAAGGTCGGCACAGTGGTGCAGCGGGTAGAGCTGCTGCCTCGCCTCGCTGGAGATCCTGGTTTCGATCCTGACGCCCAACGCAGTCTGTGTGGAGTTTGCACGTCCACACATCATAAGATCATGTGGGAGAAGACTTAGGCCATTCGGCCCATCAAGTCTACTCTGCCATTCAATCATGGCAGATACATTTCTCCCTCCTAACCCCATTTCCTGCCTTCTCCCCGTAACCCCTGACACCCGTACTGATCAAGAATCTATCTATCTCTGCTTTAAATATATCCACTGATGTGACCTCCACAGCCTTCTGTGGCAAAGAATTCCACAGATTCACCACCCTCTGACTAAAGAAATTCCTCCTAGTCTGTTTAACCATATAACCATATAACAATTACAGCACGGAAACAGGCCATCTCGACCCTTCTAGTCCGTGCCGAACACGTATTCTCCCCTAGTCCCATACACCTGCGCTCAGACCATAACCCTCCATTCCTTTCCCGTCCATATAACTATCCAATTTATCTTTAAATGATAAAAACGAACCTGCCTCCACCACCTTCACTGGAAGCTCATTCCACACAGCCACCACTCTCTGAGTAAAGAAGTTCCCCCTCATGTTACCCCTAAACCTCTGTCCCTTAATTCTCAAGTGATGTCCCCTTGTTTGAATCTTCCCTCCTCTCAGTGGGAAAAGCTTATCCATGTCAACTCTGTCTATCCCTCTCATCATTTTAAAAACCTCTATCAAGTCCCCCCTTAACCTTCTGCGCTCCAAAGAATAAAGCCTTAACTTGTTCAACCTTTCTCTGTAACTTAGTTGCTGAAACCCAGGCAACATTCTAGTAAATCTCCTCTGTACTCTCTCTATTTTGTTGACATCCTATAATTAGGCGACCAAAATTGTACCCCATACTCCAGAATTCGCCTCACCAATGCCTTGTACAATTTTAACATTACATCCCAACTTCTATACTCAATGCTCTGATTTATAAAGGCCAGCACACCAAAAGCTTTCTTTACCACCCTATCTACATGAGATTCCACTTTCAGGGAACTGTGCACAGTTATTCCCAGATCCCTCTGTTCACCTGCATTCCTCAATTCCCTACCATTTACCATGTACGTCCTGGTTTGTAGGGATTTTGATTTGTCCTGCCAAGATGTAGCACCTCACACTTATCAGCATTAAACTCCATCTGCCATCTTTCAGCCCACTCTTCCAACTGGCATAAATCTCTCTGTAGACTTTGAAAATCTACTTCATTATCCACAACCCCACCTATCTTAGTATCTTTCCTAAAAGAACTTCCGTTAATTCTGAGGCTGTGACCTCTGGTCCTAGACTCTCCCACTAGTAGAAACATCCTCTCCACATCCACTCTATCCAAGCTAAGACATGATAATCATAAACTAAACTAAACTAAACAGATACACAAGTATGCACAGATGACTAAATATACAGTAGACACAGAGTGCTGGAGTAACTCAGCGGGTCAGGCAGCATCTGTGGAGAACATGGATAGCATTCATAGCAAAAGGATTTGAGTATAGGAGCAGGAGAGGTTCTACTGCAGTTGTACAGGGTATTGGTGAGACCACACCTGGAGTATTGCGTACAGTTTTGGTCTCCAAATCTGAGGAAAGACATTCTTGCCTTAGAGGGAGTACAGAGAAGGTTCACCAGACTGATTCCTGGGATGTCAGGACTTTCATAAGAAGAAAGACTGGATAGACTCGGCTTGTACTCGCTAGAATTTAGATGATTGAGGGGGGATCTTATAGAAACTTACAAAATTATTAGGGGGTTGGACAGGCTAGATGCAGGAAGATTGTTCCCGATGTTGGGGAAGTCCAGGACAAGGGGTTACAGTTTAAGGATAAAGGGGAAATCCTTTAGGACCGAGATGAGAAAAACATTTTTCACGCAGAGAGTGGTGAGTCTGTGGAATTCTCTGCCACAGAAGGTAGTTGAGGCCAATTCATTGGCTATATTTAAGAGGGAGTTAGATGTGGCCCTTGTGGCTAAAGGGATCAGGGGCTATGGAGAGAAGGCAGGAACAGGATACTGAGTTGGATGATCAGCCATGATCATATTGAATGGCGGTGCAGGCTCGAGGGGCCGAATGGCCTACTCCTGCACCTATTGTCTATGTTTCTATGTTCCACAGTCTAGGAGCTGTAACAGCAAAGGCGAGGTCGCCCCTGAGCTTATGCCTAGACCGTTCAGTAACCCCAAGTCCCTCTCTCCAGCGATGCTGCCCGTCCCGCTGAGTTACTCCAGCATTTTGTGTCTAGCCTGTCCAACCCCTTAAGAATTTTGTAAGTTTCTGTAAGATCCCTTCTCAATCTTCTAAATTCTAGCGAGTACAAGCCGAGTCTATCCAGTCTTTCTTCATATGAAAGTCCTGACATCCCAGGAATCAGTCTGGTGAACCTTCTCTGCACTCCCTCTATGGCAAGAATGTCTTTCCTCAGATTAGGAGCCCAAAACTGTCCACAATACTCCAGGTGTGGTCTCACCAAGACCCTGTACAACTGCAGTAGAACCTCCCTGCTCCTATACTCAAATCCTTTTGCTACAGCATCCCCTCTTCCCATCAGAACTGCCCCCTCCATCGACTCCTTTAAGTCGAGACTTAAAACCCATCTTTACTCTCAAGCCTTTCTTGACGTCCTCTGAGGGAGGGCTACATGTCTGTATTTATGTATGTATGTAATCTATGAACCAGTGTTGTATAACGTTAATACCTCCACCAATGTAAAGCACTTTGGTCACCGAGAGTTGTTTTTTAAATGTGCTATAGAAATAAAACTGACTTGACTTGACTTGAAGGAATGGGTGACGTTTCGGATCGCAACCTTTCTTCAGACGCAAATTGGTCTGGTAAGGACCGCTGTGGTATGCTGCAGTAGGATGTTAATTCTCTGCAGTCTACAACCTATGTTCAACCCCCCACCCCCATCCCACCCCGCTGTTCCCTGTCCGCATCTGTTCCCGCCAGTCTCCGCCACTCACTGATACCATGAACCAGACCATCTCCACATTGTCTTGCTGCCAGTTGTGGGATTCTGCTGTGTCAGCAAATGTCTGCAATCCTTTGGTGCTAGACCCCACCCCGACAGTACTCTAGTTTTGTTCGGAGGGAAAGAGCGCGGAAACAGGCCCTTCTCCCCACCGAGCCCGCGCCGGTCGGCGATCCCCGCACATTAACACTATCCTACACACACACACACACACACACACACACACCCGGGGACAATTTACAATTTACACAAGCTAATCCACCTTCAAACCCTGCACGTCTTTGGAGTGTGGGCGGAAACCTGAGCACCCAGAGAAAACCCACGCAGGTCACGGGGAAGAACGTGCACACTCCATACGTCCAGAACCAGGGGCCACACAGTTTAAGAACAAGGGGTAAACCATTTAGAACGGAGACGAGGAAACACTTTTTCTCACAGAGAGTGGTGAGTCTGTGGAATTCCCTGCCACAGAGGGCGGTGGAGGCCAGTTCTCTGGATGCTTTCAAGAGAGCTAGATAGGGCTCTTAAAGATCGCGGAGTCAGGGGAGAAGGCAGGAACGGGGCACTGATTGGGGATGATCAGCCATGGCCACATTGAATGGCGGTGCTGGCTCGAAGGGCCGACTCCTGCACCTATTGGCTATTGTCTATTAACGACACCCGCAGTCAGAATCGAACCCGGGTCACTGGCGCTGTGAGCCAGCAACTCTACCGCTGTGCCACCGTGCCATACTTAATTAACCCAAAGCATTTGTGACTCCCACGTTTAGTTTGGTTTAGTTTAGTAATACAGTACGGAAACAGGCCCTTCGGCCCACCGAGTCCACGCCGGCCATCGATCACCCCTTTACACTAGATCAATGTTCTCCCACTTTCTCATCCGCTCCCTTACGCACTACGGGGCAATTTTACAGACGTGGGCGGAAACCGGAGCACCCGGAGAAAACCCACGCAGGTCACGGGGAGAACGTGCAAACTCCACACACGGACAGGACCTGACGTGAGGATTGAACCCGGGCATTGTGAGGCAGCAACTCTACCAGCTGCCCCACTGTGCAACTCGAATACTCGGTGAAAGGCAACCCCAAACAAGTACGGTTTTCCCCCCATTGCGTATAAGGTGATAAATAGCACAGAGCCTTTTTTTTAAACCCAGGGTTGAGGAGTCAAGGACATAGGTTCACGGTGAAATGGAAATGAATTAACAGGAACATGAGCGGCAGGCAGCCTTTTCCACACTGTGGATAAATGGAATAGACTGCCAGAGGAGGTAGTTGAGGCAAGTATAGGAACAACCTTGAAAAGGCATTTGGACAGGTACATGGATAGGCGAGGGTTAGAGTGATATGGACCACACAATGGGAATGAGACTAGCTTGGATGGGACGTCTTGGTTGGCATGGATACAGTCTGGCAATCTCCGTACTGTACCACGCTCTGACTTGTTTATAACAAGAGGAATCGAATATAGGAGCAAAGAGGTCCTTCTGCAGTTGTACAGGGCCCTAGTGAGCCCACACCTGGAGTATTGTGTGCAGTTTTGGTCCCCTGATTTGAGGAAGGACATCCTTGCTATTGAGGGAGCCCAGCGTAGGTTCACCAGGTTAATTCCCGGGATGGCGGGACTGTCATATGCTGAGAGAATGGAGCGGCTGGGCTTGTACACTCTGGAGTTTAGAAGGATGAGAGGGAATCTCATTGAAACATATAAGATTGTTAAGGGTTTGGGCACGCTAGAGGCAGGAAACATGTTCCCGATGTTGGGGGAGTCCAGAACCAGGGGCCACACACAGTTTAAGAATAAGGGGTAAGCCATTTAGAACGGAGATGAGGAAACACTTTTTCTCACAGAGAGTGGCGAGTCTGTGGAATTCTCTGCCTCAGAGGGCGGTGGAGGCCAGTTCTCTGGATGCTTTGGATGGGGGGGGGGGGGGGTGATTGCCATGAGGGGCGGGGGGGGAGAGAAGAGTAGGACCTGGTATGGGGAGGGCTGCCGTGAGAGTGGGGGGGGGGGGGGGGGGGGGACAAAGGGGGACCTGGTGCGCGATGCTTTGTAACTACTCAAAACTAAGCCTGAAAACTGTAACGTCCAGGTTCAGGAGCAGCTTCTTCCCCACAGCCATCAGGCTATTAAACCCAACAACCTCCAATAAACTCCGAAACACATAGGCTTGGGGGGCAGACACAGAATGCTGGAGTAACTCAACAAGACAGGCAGCATCTCTGGAGAGAAGGAATGGGTGACGTTTCAGGTCGAGACCCTTCTTCAGACATAAATACCATTATCATTTCACCCCCCTCGCCCCAAAAAACTGCGTTCCGGGCGCTCACCGCCCTCTGTGTAAAACAGAACAAATAGGTGCAGGAGTAGGCCATTCGGCCCTTCGAGCCAGCACCGCCATTCAATGTGACCATGGCTGATCATCTAAATGAGTGAGGTCGGAGCCCTTCTTCAGACTGAGAGTCAGTAGGCATAGAGGGCGATCGATATTCAAACCACTGATTTGTACATTGGAGGAACAGCATCTCATATTTCGCTTGGACAATAGACAACCCGCTGAGCTGTGGCAGCTTTTTGTGTTTAAGAAGGAACAGCAGACGCTGGAAAAATCGAAGGATGACAAAAATGCTGGAGAAACTCAGCGGGTGAGGCAGCATCTATGGAGCGAAGGAATAGGTGACGTTTTGGGTCGAGACCAGGAAGCATCTATGGAGTGAAGGAATAGGTGACGTTTCGGGTCGAGACCCGGAAGGGTCTCGACCCGAAACGTCACCTATTCCTTTGCTCCATAGATGCTGCCTCACCCGCTGAGTTTCTCCAGCATTTTTGTCTACCTTCCTGCTTTTTGTGTCAATAGACAATAGGTGCAGGATTAGGCCATTCGGCCTTTCCAGCCAGCACCGCCATTCAATGTGATCATGGCTGATCATCGCCAATCAGTAGCATGTTCCTGCCTTCTCCCCATATCTTAGCAACATAGAAACATAGAAAATAGGTGCAGGAGTAGGCCTTTCGGCCCTTCGAGCCTGCACCGCCATTCAATGTGATCATGGCTGATCATCCAACTCAGTATCCCGTACCTGCCTTCTCTCCATACCCCCCGATACCATTAGCCACAAGGGCCACATCTAACTCCCTCTTAAATATAGCCAATGAACTGTGGCCTCAACTACCTTCTGTGGCAGAGAATTCCAGAGATTCACCACTCTCTGTGTGAAAAATGTGTTGCTCATCTCGGTCCTAAAAGATTTCCGTCTTATCCTTAAACTGTGACTCCTGACTCCGCTAGTTTTAAGAGCCCTATCTAGCTCGCTCTTGAAAGCATCTAGAGAACCTGCCTCCACCGCCCTCTGAGGCAGAGAATTCCACAGACTCACCAATCCACAAGATCCCCTGACTCCGCTATCTTTAAGAGCCCTATCTAGCTCCCTGCTTTGTAACTGTGGGCGCCCTTTATGTGGCGGCCCTTTGCATACCCCGGTTACGCAAAACAAAGAATTGCACTGTGAATCGTTAGAAGTGACAATAAAGTATTCATTCATTCAATCATACATTCATTCATTCAATCATACATTCATTCATTCAATCATACATTCATTCATACATTCATTCACATGTGACATGTACGATGTTATTGCCAGTGGGTCAGGATGTGCTCCATTATAACAGGGCTCCGTTAGCACTGAGCTAGAATGCGTTACTTACCGGGGAAGAGAGGCTCGGTATCCTGGCCTTGATTAGCTGCCAGCCCTGAATCGATGAAGTCCATGTTCCCGTCTGGGTGCCGATTTGTCCCGCCGAGCGTGCAGGCCTGGGTTAGTGCGGGTCAGGTTCCAGTCCTGGTCTTGCTGAGAGTCTGGGTCTGGTCCTTGGCAGTGCTGGGATAATCCGACCCTGAGGGGAGAGACCAACATCTTAACCCCAATAGTGTGAAGGAATAAAGTGCAGGAAGGAACTGCAGATGCTGGTAAATACCGAAGATAGACACAAAGTGCTGGAGTAACTCAGCAGGCCAGGCAGCATCTCTGGAGCAAAAGAATGAGTGACGTTTCTTCAGACCTCTGATAATAGACAATAGACAATAGGTGCAGGAGTAGGCCATTCGGCCCTTCGAGCCAGCACCTCCATTCAATGTGATCATGGATGATCATCCCCAATCAGTACCCCGTTCCTGCCTTCTCCCCATATCCCCTGACTCCACTATTTTTAAGGGGCCTATCTAACTCTCTTTTGAAAGCATCCAGAGAACCGGCCTCCACCGCCCTCTGAGGCAGAGAATTCCACAGACTCACCATTCTCTGTGAGAAAAGGTGTTTCCTCATCTTCGTTCCAAATGGCTTACTCCTTATTCTTAAACTGTGGCTGGACTGGGCTGGTTCTGCACTCCCCCAACATCGGGAACATGTTTCCTGCCTCTAGCGTGCCCAAACCCTTAATAATCATACACGTTTCAATAAGATTCCCTCTCATCCTTCTAAACTCCAGAGTGTACAAGCCCAGCCGCTCCATTCTCTCGGCACACGACAGTCCCGCCATCCCGGGAATTACACAGAAGATAGACACAAAATGCTGGTGTAACTCAGCTGGACAGGGAGCATTTCTGGAGAGAAGGAAATGGCTGGCGTTTCAGGTCGAGAGCCTTTTTCAGGACTAAAGATTGGAAGCAACCTTCTAAAGAGGTTTTATATAGTTAGACGAGTTGCTATGCTCATTTCCCCATCATCAGGTCATCAACTAGAGAGCAGTCCTGGGCGCAGTCTACCACATTGGAGACCTTCTTTGATTGGAATTTAGCGACTTTGCCTTGCATTAAACGTTATTCCCTTGATCATGTATCGGTCCACTGTGGATGGCTCGATTGTAACCATGTTTTGTCTTATTGCTGTAACTCTGTACATGCGACAATGAACTCAACTCAAATACAGGTATCCATGTTCCTGAAGAAGGTCCCATGTTCTCCAGAGATGGCCATAAGGCCACAAGACATAGGAGCAGAATTAGACCATTCGGCCCATCAAGTCTACTCTGCTATTCAATCGTGGCTGATCCATCTCTCCCTCTCAGCCAAATTCTCCTGCCTTCTCTCTGTAACAGGGCCCTAGCGAAACCACACCTGGAGTATTGTGTGCAGTTCTGGTCCCCTAATTTGAGAAAGGACATTCTTGCTATTGAGGGAGTGCAGCGTAGGTTTACAAGGTTAATTCCCGGGATGGCGGGACTGTCATATGCTGAGAGAATGCAGCAGCTGGGCTTGTACACTCTGGGGTTTAGAAGGATGAGAGGGGATCTCATTGAAACATATAAGATTGTTAAGGGTTTGGACACGCTAGAGGCAGGAAACATGTTCCCGATGTTGGGCGAGTCCAGAACCAGGGGCCACACAGTTTAAGAATAAAGAGTAAGCCATTTAGAACAGAGACGAGGAAACACTTTTTCTCACAGAAAGTTGTGAGTGTGGAATTCTCTGCCTCATAGGGTGGTGGAGGCAGGTTCTCTGGATGCTTTGAAGAGAGAGCTAGATAGAGCTCTTAAAGATAATGGAGTCAGGGGACATGGGGAGAAGGCAGGAATGGGGAACTGATTGGAGATGAATGGCGGTGCTGGCTCGAAGGGTCGAATGGCCTACTCCTGCTCCTATTGTCTATAACCTTAAAGGGCCTCGTCTCCATCTCTGCTGCCTGACCCGCTGAGTTACCCCAGCGCTTTGTTTAAGAAGGAACTGTGCAGATGCTGGAAAATCGAAGGTAGACAAAAGTGCTGGAGAAACTCAGTGGGTGCAGCAGCATCTATGGAGCGAAGGAAATAGGCAACGTTTCGGCACGAAACGTTGCCTATTTCCTTCGCTCCATAGATGCTGCTGCACCCGCTGAGTTTCTCCAGTACTTTTGTCTACCTCAGCACTTTCTCTTTTTTTTTGTAAAATGCGGCATCTGCAGTTCCTTGCGTCAATGTGGCTCTTCCGATGAATCCAGTGGCTGGTGTTGGCAAAGTCACAACGCATGAACATGAGATTAAAGTATCAATCAGTTCAGTTTAGTTTACTGTCACGTGTACCGAGGTACAGTGAAAAGCTTCTGTTGCGTGCTAACCAGTTAGCGGAAAGACAATACTTGCTTACAATCGAGCCGTTCACAGTGTACAGATGATACATGATAAGTGGTTAACGTTTAGTGCAAGGCAAAGTCCGATCAAAGATAGTCCGAGGGTCACCAATGAGGCAGATAGTAGTTCAGGACCGCTCTCTGGTTGTGGTAGGATGATTCAGCTGCCTGATAACAGCTGGGAAGAAACTGTCTCTGAATCTGGAGGTGTGCGTTTTCACACTTCTGTGCCTTTTGCCAGATGGGAGAGGGGAGAAGAGGGGAGTAGCCAGGGGTGCGACTGGTCCTTGATTATGCTGCTGGCCTTGCCGAGGCAGAGTGAGGTAAATGTTTGGGAAAGATGAAACACAGCAAGCAGGAGAACGCTAACCCTCACAGTGATCCAGACCCATCACCAAGCCCAAGATCGGCATAAAGTGCTGGAGTAACTCTGGACAGGATGGGTGGCGTTGTGGGTCGGGACCCTTCATCGGACTGATTGTGGTGTTGGGGGGGTGGGGGGGCGGGAGGGGGAGGGGAAAGCGAGAGAAAAAAAAACATAAAGTCCAACCAGTCGAACTGGTAAAGACCTCACACTGGGCAAACCATAGACTACACACTGAAACCCAACAAACATTACTCATTGCATTTGGCAAGTATCGATACAGCACGGCAACAGGCCCTTCGGCCCACCGAGCCCACACACACCCGCGATCAACGCACACTAACACTATCCTACATTTTTGGTAGTTCTGGTCTCCCAATTTGAGGAAGGACATCCTTGTGTTTGAGGCAGTGCAGCGTAGGTTCACGGGATTGATCCATGGGATGGTGGGACTGTCATACGAGGAAAGATTGAAAAGACTAGGCTTGTATTCACTGGAGTTTAGAAGGATGAGGGGGGGGAGGGGTCTTATAGAAACATATAACATTATAAAAGGACTGGACAAGCTAGATGCAGGAAAAATGTTCCCAATGAGTCCAGAACCAGGGGCCACAGTTTAGAATAAAGGGTAGGCCATTTAAGACCGAGGTGAGAAATAACTTTTTCACACAGAGAGTTGTGAATTTGTGGAATTCCCTGCCACAGAGGGCAGTGGAGGCCAAGTCACTGGATGGATTTAAGAGAGAATTAGATAGAGCTCTAGGGTCTGGTGGAGTCAAGGGATATGGGGAGAAGGCAGGCATGGGTTATTAATAGGGGACGATCAGCCATGATCACAATGAATGGTGGTGCTGGCTCGAAGGGCCGAATGGCCTCTTCCTGCACCTGGTTTCTATGTTTCTATGTTTACACATGCTGGGGATGTCAGGATTGAACCCAGGTCTCTGGCTCAGTCAGGCAATAGCTCCTCCGTTGCAGAGTCTTACATTCCAGGGCGAGCGACCTTGAATTCCCCCCCCCTCCCCCCGATCAAGTCCGATAAACTTTATCCCTGGATAATACGACCTTCCTCACCCACCTTATAGCCCACATCAGATACATTAACTCCAGCCCATTCTATCCCAGGCGAAGCGATTCATAAGAGTTAGGAACAGAATTTGGCCATTCGGCCCATCAGGTCTACTCCGCCATTCAATCATGGCTGTTCTATCTCTCCCTCCTAACCCCATTCTCCTGCCTTCTCCCCGTACACCCGCACTAATCAAGAATCTATCTATCTCTGCCTTAAATATATCCACTGACTTGTGGCCTCCACAGCCGTCTGTGGCAAAGAATTCCACAGATTCACCACCCTATAAATTCCTCCTCATCTCCTTCCTAAAGGAACGTCCTTTAATTCTGAGGCTGTGCCCTCTGGTCCTGGACTCTCCCACTAGTGGAAACATCCTCTCCACATCCACTCCCTCCAGGCAGTTTCTTCCCAGCTGTTATCCAGCGTCTAAACCATCCTAATACCACCAACTAGAGAGCTGTCTCGACCTCCCATCTACTTATTTGGTGACTTGAAACTAAACCATCTTTACAGGACTTTATCTTTGCACTAAACTCACTGATGTGACCCTCCCCTCCCTTGCACCGACCCGGGTGACCAAGGCAAAGCTCTCAGCACCAGAGTGAGCACAGATGCGGGAATGTGCAGGGGCAGGGCTGCTGAACGGATCCAACATCCAACACCCGAACACAAAGGAAAACGCTGCAAACACGCACTGGTCAACGCCTGCACAACCGGCACACGGGGCTAGCACAGGGAAACACACTCTCGTCTACACACCAGGCAGTACAGGGGCTGGGGCTGGGGCAACACTGCAGCGGGGTCGTGTTAACTGGACTCTTCACTACACCCCCCCCCCCATTCCCCCCCCCCCCCCCCCCCCCCCCCCCACCCTCTCCTCTCTCTCTCCCCCCCCCTTCTTTCCCCCTCTCCCCTTCTCTCCCCTCCCCTTCTCTTTTCTCCTCTCCCCTTCTCTCTCCCCCTCCCCTTATCTCCCCCCCTCCCCCTCTCTCCTCTCCCCCCCCCTCCCTTATCTCCCCCCTCCCTTCTCTCTTCCCCTTCTCTCTCCCCCTCCCCCTCCCTTCTCTCTCTCTCCCCTTCTCTCCCCTCCTCCTTCTCTCCCTCTTCTCTTCTTCCTCTCCCTCTACCCCTTCTTCCCCCCTCTCTTCTCTCTCCCCCTCCCTTCTCTCCCCTCTTCTCTCTCTCTCTCCCTCTCTCCTCCCTCTATCCCCCCCTCTCTCTCGCCCTCTCTCCTCACTCTCTCTCCCCCCCTCTCTCCCCCTCTCAATCTCTCCCCTTCTCCCTCTCCCCCTTCACTCTCTCTCCCCTTCTCTCTCTCTCTCCCCCTTCCCTTCTCTCCCCTCTTCTCTCTCCCTCTCCTCCCCATTCTCTTCTCCTC
This sequence comes from Leucoraja erinaceus, assembly GCF_028641065.1. Lineage (NCBI taxonomy): Eukaryota > Metazoa > Chordata > Chondrichthyes > Rajiformes > Rajidae > Leucoraja > Leucoraja erinaceus. Next base: position 283,129 of record NC_073419.1, read on the forward strand.
TCCCCCCTCCCCCCCTTCCCCCTCTCACCCCCCCCCCCCTCTCCTCCCCCCCCCCCCCCCCCCTCTCCTCCCCCCCTCCTCTCCCCCCCCCCCCCCCCCCCTCCTCCCCCCCCTCCTCTCCTCTCCCCACCAAACCCCCCCGACGTGTCCCAGAAGCGAGCCTGGATCCCCAGTATGAAGAGCCCTCTCTCTTACTCACATTTACACTGTGTCTCCTCTTCGCTGTGTCTCCGCTTCGGTTTTTCCAACGCCGCTGGGTTCTCTCTTCCCCTTTTTTCTTCCTCCCTCCCCAAGCTTTCTCGCTTATTCCCACTCTCCTCCCCTCTCTCTCTCTCCCTCCCTCTTGCTCTTTCTCAGCCGCTCGATCACTTTGTTAGTTCGCAAAGAACTTCTCCTCCGAGAAACGAGGGAGGGGGTTGTGGCTCCGCCCCACACACAGAGCTGAGGGAGGGGAGGGGAGGGGAGGACATACTTTCACATCGATTGGTTCTGGGCTGCTGTATCAGAACTGCTCAGCCCATCCTAACCCTGTCTCTTAAAGCTGCACACCCACATCAGCAGACCATTAAGGTCTTCAAACCAAAGATACACACAAAATGCTGCAGTAACTCAGCGGGACGGGCAGCATCTCTGGAGAGAAGGAATGGGTGACGTTTCGGGTCGAGACCCTCCTTTCTCAAACATTTCATTCAGTCTCAAGAAGGGTCTCGACCCAAAACATCACCAGTTCCTTCTCCCCAGAGATGCTGCCTGTCCCGCTGAGTTACTCCAGCTTTTCGTGTCTATCTTCGGTTTAAAGCAGCATCTGCAGTTTTTTCCTACACTTTCCTACAGTATACAGTTTAGTTTATAGAGTCATAGAGTGATACGGCGTGGAAACAGGCCCTTCGGCCCAACTCGCCCACACCATCCAACATGTCCCAGCTACACTAGTCCCACCTGCCTGCGTTTGGTCCATATCCCTCCAAACCTGTTTAGTTCATTTCATCCACCACGTGGATTTTCACCGCGTTCCACTCACATTCCAAAGACGGCAGGTCTGTAAGTTAATTGGCTTGGTATAATTGTAAATTGTAAATTGATGAGGAAACACTTTTTCTCACAGAGAGTGGTGAGTCTGTGGAATTCTCTGCCTCAGAGGGCGGTGGAGGCCGGTTCTCTGGATGCTTTCAAGATAAGAGCTAGATAGGGCTCTTAAAAAAAGTGGAGTCAGGGGATATGGGGAGAAGGCAGGAACGGGGTACTGATTGTGGATGATCAGCCATGACCATATTGAATGGCAGTGCTGGCTTGAAGGGCCGAATAGCCTACTCCTGCACCTGTTGTCTATTGTCTATTGTCTAGTGTGTGTAGGATAGAGCTAGTATATGGGGATTGTTGGTTGGCATGGACCCGGTGGGCCGAAGGGCCTGTTTCCGCACTGTATGTCTCAAGTGTAAAGTCTTCCCTCTTAAGATTTTGCTTTTATAAGCTTAAATGAGCTTGGCGGCAGGAAGTACTTTACAATGACCAGGACGACCTCAATGCCATTAACCTGAGTCAGGAGGGGACCTGAACTGTAATGTCCTTACATCTGTTGCACTTGCATCAGCTGGCAATGCGTTAGTCTTGAAGTCAGAAGGTCGAGGTTTCAAGCTCCATTCAAGACAGTTAGGTATTAAATTAGTTTGGGCAGTGTTTTTCGTTTAGTTGAATTTAGTTTAGATCAAAGATAGACACAAAAGGCTGGAGTAACTCAGCGGGACAGGCAGCATCTCTGGAGAGAAGGAATGGGTGATGTTTTGGGTCGAGACCCTTCTTCAGACTGAGAGTCAGGGAGAGGGAAACGAGAGATATAGACAGCGATTTAGAGAGTTTAGTTTAGTTAATTTTATATAACTTTAGATAAACACAAAATGCTGGAGTAACTCAGCGGGACAGGCAGCATCTCTGGAGAGTGGGAATGAGTGACGTTTCGGGTTAATAGACAATAGACAATAGGTGCAGGAGTAGGCTATTCGGCCCTTCGAGCCAGCACCGCCATTCAATGTGATCATGGCTGATCATCCCCAATCAGTACCCCGTTCCTGCCTTCTCCCCATATCCCCTGACTCCGCTATCTTTAAGAGCCCTATCTTGCTCTTTCGAAAGTATCCAGAGAACCTGCCCCCACCGCCCTCTGAGGCAGAGAATTCCACAGACTCATCACTCTCTGTGAGGAAAAGTGTTTCCTCATCGCCGTTCTAAATGGCTTACCCTTTATTCTTAAACTGCGGCCCCTGGTTCTGGCCTCCCTCGACATCGGGAACATGTTTCCTGCCTCTAGCGTGTCCAAACCCTTAACAATCTTATATGTTTCAATGAGATTCCCTCTCATCCTTCTAAACTCCAGAGTGTACTCCAGAGGGTTGAGACCCTTCTTTAGTTTAGTTTAGTCTCTCCACCCGCAATGTCATCTATTCCTTCTGTCCAGAGATGCTGCCTAACCCGCAGAGGTACTCCAACAATTAGTGACTGGCTTTAATTCAGTTTAGTTTAGTGCAGTGATATAGCAGGGAAACAGGCCCTTCGGCCCCACCGTGTCCACGGCGACCATCAATCACCCGTTCACACTAGTTCTATGTTATCCCACTTTCTCATCCACTCCCTACACACCAGTGGACAGTTTACAGAAGCCAATTAACCTGCAAACGCACACGTCTTTGGAGTGTGGGAGGAAACCAGAGCACCTGGAGAAAACCCACGTGGTCACTGGGGCGACGAACAAACTTCGTACAGACAGCACCCGTAGTCAGGATCGAACATGGGTCTCTGGCGCTGTAAGGCAGTAGGTACAGAGAAAAGCTGTTGTTGCGTGCTACCCAGCCAATACGTGACTCCATTCCTTCTCTCCAGAGATACTGCCTGTGTCATAGAAAACATAGAAACATAGAAAATACATGCAGGAGTAGGCCATTCTGCCCTTCGAGCCAGCACCACCATTCAATATGATCATGGCTAATCATCCCAAATCAGTGCCCCGTTCCTGCTTTCTATCCATATCCCTTGATTCTGTTAACCCTAAGAGCTATATCTAACTCTCTCTTGAAAACGTCCAGTGAACTGGCCTCCACTGCCTTTGGTGGCAGAGAATTCCACACATTCACAACTCTCTGGCTGAAAACGTTATTCCTCATTTCAGTCCTAAATGGCCTGCCCCTTATTCTTAAACTGTGACCCCTGGTTCTGGACTCCCCCCAACATCAGGAACATTTTTCCTGCATCTAGCCTGTCCAATCCCTTAAAAATGTTATATGTTTCTATAAGATCCCCACTCATCCTTTTAAATTCCAGTGAATGCAAGCCCAGTCGACCCATTCTTTCATCATATGACAGTCCCGCCATCCCGGGAATTAACCTGGTGAACCTACGCTGCACTCCCTCAATGGCAAGAATGTCCTTCCTCAAATTAGGGGACCAAAACTGCACACGATACTCCAGGTGCGATCTCACCAGGACCCTGTACAACTGCAGTAGGACCTCCTTGCTCCTAAACTCAAATCCTCTGGTAATGAAGGCCAACATGCCATTAGCTTTCTTCACTGCCTGCTGTACCTGCATGCTTATTCTCAGTGACTGATGTACAAGCACACCCAGGTCTCGTTGTACCTCCCCTTTTCCTAATCTGACACCATTCAGATAATAATCTGCCTTCCTGTTCTTGCCACCAAAGTGGATAAACTCACATTTATCCACATTATACTGCATCTGCCATGCATCTGCCCATTCACTCAACCTATCCAAGTCACCCTGCAGCCTCATAGCATTCTCCTCGCAGTTCACACTGCCACCCAGCTTTGTGTCATCCGCAAACTTGGAGATGTCACATTTAATTCCCTCGTCTAAATCGTAAATGTACATTTGAATATATATTGCCGGGACAAAGCCTGACAAGCGATAGGTGGATTTAGGTGAGGGATAAACAAGGAACTGCAGATGCCGGTTTAGAGAAAAAAAGTTCAAAAAGTGCTGGAGTAACTCAGCGGGTCAGGCAGCATCTGTGGAGAACATGGATAGGTGACGTTTCACAGAGTGCTGGAGTAACTCAGCGGGTCAGGCAGCATCTGTGGAGAACATGGATAGGTGACGTTTCACAGAGTGCTGGAGTAACTCAGCGGGGTCAGGCAACATCTGTGGAGAACATGGATAGGTGACGTTTCACAGAGTGCTGGAGTAACTCAGCGGGTCAGGCAGCATCTGTGGAGAACATGGATAGGTGACGTTTCACAGAGTGCTGGAGTAACTCAGCGGGTCAGGCAGCATCTGTGGAGAACATGGATAGGTGACGTTTCACAGAGTGCTGGAGTAACTCAGCGGGTCAGGCAGCATCTGTGGAGAACATGGATAGGTGACCTTTGTTAGACACAGGTGAGGGAGGGTTGATTGGTAGGTGGGTGGACAAAGGCCAAAGATGAATGGGAGACAAAAGGGTGTTAATGGGATGAGAAGAGATGTGAAATAAGAAGCTGGAGCTAGGGATATGGGTGGAAGAGGCCTTGGGGAGCGGGTAAAAAGGGGGAGCAGGATTGTGGGGGAAATGGTGTCGAGTGGGTGGGGGGAGGGGGGGGGAACAGGAGATGAGAGATGAGGGGGGGGGGTACTTAAAATTGTATATTCAAGGTTCATCCTGCTGGGGTGTAAACTACCTGAGCAGAATACCAGGTGCTGCTCCTCCAGTTTGCGTTGGGCCTCACCCTGACAATGGAGGAGGCCCAGGGCGGAAAGGTCAGTGTGGGAACAGGGTTGGTCAGTGTGGGTCAGCTCTCAGGGCTAAAGCAATCCAGGGATATGGGGAAAAAAGCAGGAACTGGGTTCCGATTTTAGATGATCAGCCACGATCATATTGAATGGCAGTGCTGGCTCGAAGGGCCGAATGGACTACCCCTGCATCTATTGTCTATGTTGGATGGGGAGGGGAGTTAAAATGGTTCGCAACCGGGAGTTCCAGCAGGCCTTTGGTGGGCTGAGCACACGTGATCAGTGGGACGCTCGCCGACTACACGTATGGCCTCGCCGCTGGTTAGCTTTATCGAGCACGTAATATGTTGAGAGAGACTTTACTGTAACAACGTCTCAGCCTTGAATGAAAATATTTCTCTCACAGTAACATCACATGGTGAGATGAATCAAGAGTCAAGTGAGTTTATTGTCATGTGTCCCTGTATAGGACAATGATAGTCTTGCTTTGCTTCAGCACAACAGAACATAGTAGGCATTGACTACAGAACAGATCAGTGTGTCCATATACCATTATATAAATATATACACACATGAATAAATATACTAATAAAGTGCAAATAACAGATAATGGGCTATTAATGTTCAGAGTTTTGTCCGAGCCGAGTTTAATAGCCTGATGGCTGTGGGGAAGTAGCTATTCCTGAACCTGGACGTTGCAGTATTCAGGCTTCTGTACCTTCTACCTGATGGCAGCGGGGAGATGAATGAATGGCCAGGCTGGTGTGGGTCCTTGATGATGCTGCCAGCCTTTTTGAGGCAGCGACTGCGATAAATCCCCTCGATGGAAGGAAGGTCAGAGCCGATGATGGACTGGGCAGTGTTTCCTACTTTTTGTAGACTTTTAGATAGAATTTAGATAGAATTTAGATAGAATTTTCCTCTCATTAATCCTCTCATGAGTCATTAATCCGAAGGTAGACACAAAATGCTGGAGTAACTCAGCGGGACAGGCAGAGCTTAGTTTGGTTTGGTTGAGTTGGGTTTAGTTTGGTTTAGTTGACTTTAGAGATGGAGCGCTGAAACCGGCCCTACAGCCCACCGGCTCCGCGCCGACCAGCGATCCCCGCACACTAACACTATCCTACACACACTGGGGACAATTCACATTTACACCAAGCCAATTAACCTACAAACCTGCACGTCTTTGGAGTGTGGGAGGAAAGCGAAGATCTCAGAGAAAACCCGCGCAGGTCACGGGGAGAACGTACAAACTCAGTACAGACAGCACCCGTAGTCGGGATCGAACCCGGGTCTCCGGCACTGCAAGCGCTGTAAGGCAGCAACTCTACCGCTGCGCCATCGTTCCACCCGGTTTAGTTTTCTTTTGTTTACAGATACAGCGTGGAAATCGCCCGTTCACACTTGTTCTAAGTTAACCCACTTTGGTACTGATTGAGGATGATCAGCTATGATTCCTGGGATGTCAGGACTGTCTTATGAAGAAAGACTGGATAGACTTGGTTTATACTCTCTAGAATTTAGGAGATTGAGAGGGGATCTTATAGAAACTTACAAAATTCTTAAGGGGTTGGACAGGCTAGATGCAGGGAGATTGCTCCCGATGTTGGGGAAGTCCAGGACAAGGGGTCACAGCTTAAGGATAAGGGGGAAATCCTTTAAAACCGAGATGAGAAGAACTTTTTTCACACAGAGAGTGGTGAATCTCTGGAACTCTCTGCCACAGAGGGTAGTCGAGGCCAGTTCATTGGCTATATTTAAGAGGGAGTTAGATGTGGCCCTTGTGGCTAAGGGGATCAGGGGGTATGGAGAGAAGGCAGGTACGGGATACTGAGTTGGGTGGTCAGCCATGATCATATTGAATGGCGGTGCAGGCTCGAAGGGCCGAATGGCCTACTCCTGCACCTAATTTCTATGTTTCTATGTTTCTATCACATTGAATGGCGGTGCTGGCTCAAAGGGCCGAATGGACTACTCCTGCACCTATTGTCTATTATCTATTGTCTATTGAAGCGTTGCCTATTTCCTTCGCTCCATAGATGCTGCCTCACCCGCTGAGTTTCTCCAGCACTTTTGTCTACCAATAAGATTGTTAAGGGCTTGGACATACTAGAGGCAGGAAACATGTTCCCGGTGTTGGGGGAGTCCAGAACCAGGGGCCACAGTTTAAGAATAAGGAATAAGCCATTTAGAACGGAGACGAGGAAACACTTTTTCTCACAGAGAGTTATGAGTCTGTGGAATTCTCTGCCTCAGAGGGTGGTGGAGGCCGGTTCTCTGGATGCTTTCAAGAGAGAGCTAGATAGGTCTCTTAAAGATAGCGGAGTCAGGGGGTATGGGGAGAAGGCAGGAATGGGGTACTGATTGGGGATGATCAACCATGATAGCATTGAATGGCGGTGCTGGCTCGAAGGGCCAAATGGCCTACTCCTGCACCTATTGTCTATTGTCTATTCTCATCCACTCCCTGCACACTAGGGGGTAATTTACAGAGGACCAATGAACCTACAGACCCGCACATCTTTGGGATGTGGGAGGAAACCGGAGCATCCGGATTTGTGAGTGACGGGGCTGCTCCAGACTGCAGGACGCACTCGAACACGGTGCAACATAAGCAAAGGGTTTGTGGGGAAGGACTGCAGTCTATGGTGCTGCTGCAGGAGACACTGAGGGGCTGAGTCCGATGGAAAGGGCTCTCAAAGTGTGCATTGTCCAACAGGGCCACGTGTGTGGCAACGAGTCTTGCACGCAGTGTGTACAAGCCCGACAAATACACAGTCCTTGCAGCTCCATGAATGTAGAAACTCAACGACACCATCATTGAAAACAAAGCACGCCATTGTTTTTCGTATTTTTCTTTTACATAGTTTTGCCGAAAAATCTATTTTGGGAGTTTAAAAAAAATATCCCTCAGTTGTGTTAAAACGATGTGACTCTGAACAGTCAATAAATGCATAAGGAAGGAACTGCAGGTGCTGGTTTACACCGAAGATAGGCAAAAAGTGCTGGAGTAACTCAGCGGATCGGGCAGCATCTCTGGAGAGAAGGAATGGGGTGACCTCGCGGGTCGAGACCCTTCTTCAGACAGTACAGGAACAGGCCCTTTGGCCCACAATGTCAATAGACAATAGGTACAGGAGTAGGCCATTCGGCCCTTCGAGCCAGCACCACCATTCAACGTGATCATTGCTGATCATCCCCAATCAGAACCCCGTTCCTGCCTTCTCCCCATATCCCCTGACTATCTTTAAGAGCCCTATCTAGCTCTCTCTTGAAAGTATCCAGAGAACCTGCCTCCACCTCCCTCTGAGGCAGAGAATTCCACAGACTCACCATTCTCTGTGAGAAAAAGTGTTTCCTCGTCTCCGTTCTAAATGGCTTACTCCTTATTCTTAAACTGTGGCTGTGTTCAAGAAGGAACTGCAGATGCTGGAATATGGAAGGTAGACAAAAGTGCTGGAGAAACTCAGCGGTTGAGGCAGCATCTGTGCTGCGAAGGAAACAGGCAACGTTTCGGGCCGAAACCCTTTCTTCAGACTGATGGAGGGGGGGGGGGGGGGGGGGGAGTGGGTGGGAAGAAGAAAGGAGAAAGGAAGAGGAGGAGCCCGAGGGCTGAGGGAGAGCTGAGAAGGGGAGGTGACAGCAAGGGCTACCGGAAATTGGAGAATTCAATGTTGATGCCACTAGGGTGCAGACTGCCCAAGCGGAATATGAGTTGCTGCTCCTCCAATTTCCGGTGGTGCTCACTCTGACCATGGAGGAGGCCAAGGACAGAAAGGTCGGATTGGGAATGGGAGGGGGAGTTGAAGTGCTGAGCCACCGGGAGATCAGGTTGGTTATTGCGAACTGAGCGGAGGTGTTTTTGGCGAAACGATCGCCAAGCCTACGCTTGGTCTCACCGATGTAGATCAGCTGCCACCTAGAGCAGCGGATGCAATGGATGAGGTTGGAGGAGGTTCTTAAACTGTGGTCCCTGGTTCTGGACACCCCCAACATCGGGAACATGGTCCTGCGTGTCCAAATCCAGCAGGACCATGCTGAACATGATGCCAAGTTAAACACATCTCCTCTGCCTGCATGTGATCCATATTCCTCCATTCCCTGCATATCCATGTGTTTATCTAGAAGCCTCTTTATCTGCCTCTGTCACTATCACCGACAGCGCGTTCCACGCACTTACAAACTCTCTTTCTTTTCTAAAAAAAAATGCCACGAACATTTGCTTTAAACTTTGACCCTTTCACCTTAAAACTACGCCCTTTAGTCGTTGATATTTCCATCCTGGGGAAAAGGTTCAGAATGTCTATCCTATCTATACTTCTCACAACATAAGTTATTGAAACATATAACATTATTAAGGGTTTGGACACGCTAGAGGCAGGAAACATGTTCCCGATGTTGGGGGAGTCCAGAACCAGGGGACACAGTTGAAGAATAAGGAGTAAGCCATTTGGAACAGAGATGAGGAAACACTTTTTCACCCAGAGAGTGGTGAGTCTGTGTGATTCTCTGCCTCAGAGGGCGGTGGTGGCCGGTTCTCTGGATGCTTTCAAGAGAGAGTTAGATAGGGCTCTTAAAGATAGCGGAGTCAGGGGATATGGGGAGAAGGCAGGAACGGGGTACTGATTGGGGATGATCAGCCATGATCACATTGAATGGCGGTGCTGGCTCGAAGGGCCGAATGGCCTACTCCTGCACCTATTGTCTATTGTCTATAACTTTATATACTTCTAATGGCTCTCCACTCAACCTCCGATACTGCAGAGAAAGATCTTCAGTAAATATAAAACGTATTCCTTTACTATTTTATAAAAACAGAATCATAAGTGTGAGACTGGACACCCCGCCATCGACTCCATCTACACTTCATCCTGCCTCGGAAAAACAGACAACATAATCAGAGACTTGTCCTTGTCCCACCCCGGTCGTTCCCGCTTCTCCCCGCTCACGTCCGGCAGAAGGTACAGAAGCTTGAAAGCGCGCACCACCAGACTCAGGAACAGCTTCTTCCCCTCTGTTATCAGGCTTCTGAACGGCCCTTCCATAAGCTGGGGTGCTGTCCGATTCACCTCTACCCCATTGCGGACATTGGACTTTGTCTGTGGAACTGGTGCGCTACAATGCTGAGAACTATATTCTGCTCCCTGTATCTTCCCCTTTGCTCCACCTATTGTACTGGAGTTTGACGATCATATTTATGTGTAGTATTATCTGATTTGATTAGATAGCAAAGCTTTTCACTGTAAAAAGTGGTGGAGTAACTCAGCATCTGTGGAGAACATGGATAGGTGACGTTTCACAGAGTGCTGGAGTAACTCAGTGGGTCAGGCAGCATCTGTGGAGAACATGGATAGGTGACGTTTCACAGAGTGCTGGAGTAACTCAGCGGGTCAGGCAGCATCTGTGGAGAACATGGATAGGTGACGTTTCACAGAGTGCTGGAGTAACTCAGCGGGTCAGGCAGCATCTGTGGAGAACATGGATAGGTGACGTTTCACAGAGTGCTGGAGTAACTCAGCGGGTCAGGCAGCATCTGTGGAGAACATGGATAGGTGACGTTTCGGGTCGGGACCCTTCATCAGACCACTTCTCCAGAAGTGCAACCGGACCCCCTGAGTTACTCCAGCACTTTGTGTCCTTTTTTGGTAAAACCAGCATCTGCAGTTCCCAGTTTCTGCCTATCTAACAGCCTGGATTAGAAACGTAATGCCATTTGTTTTATTCAAAATGTGTAGCAAGGAACTGCAGGTGCCGGTTTACACCGAAGATAGACACAAAATGCTGGAGTAACTCAGCGGGACAGGAAGCAGCATCTCTGGAGAGAAGGAATGGGTGACAGTTTGGGTCGAGACCCTTTTTCAGTCTGAAGAAGGGTCTCAACTTACTTTCTATCCAGAGATGCTGCCTGTCCCGCTGAGTTGCTCCAGCATGTTTGTGTCTATCTTCCTTTGTTGCATTCCAGTTGCTCCTCATTGACTTGTTGGTGGGAAGTGTTGCTTTAAGGGGATGGGGTTTTTTGTGTGAGGCCCCTCAAGGGGGGTTGTGGGCTTCCTGTGTGGAGCCTGGTTTTGGGAGCCGGTGCCTTTGAAGCCCTTACGAGCTGCAACTCCGGAAACACACAGGGAGCTGTTGAATAGGAAAGGGGTTGGACCCTGGCAGCTCATCCATCAAACACAGCCATCTCCCTGACCCCTCCCCAACCCCTCCCACCTCCCCTCTCTCTATGTGCAGACGTGAAACCTTCATTCCATCAGCTGCTGCATGCAGCCTGAGATGCTGCTGCCTGTCCCACCTGCATTATGTGTCTTAGCCTCCATAAACCCAGCTCAGGTGAAAGAGTGGCTCAGCTCTAACAGTGACCAGGCTCCTGAACAACTTCAACAACAACAGCACTGCAATGACAGCCAACCAAACACACCAAGAGGCATCCAGAATCAAGATAGCTTTCTTCTGTTTAAGATGGAACTGCAGATGCTGGAAAATCGAAGGTAGACAAAAGTGCTGGAGAAATTCAGCGGGTGCAGCAGCATCTATGGAGCGAAGGAAATAGGCAACGTTTCGGGACGAAACGTTGCCTATTTCCTTCGCTCCATAGATGCTGCTGCACCCGCTGAGTTTCTCCAGCACTTTTGTCTACTAGCGTTTTATACTCTCTGAGTCTCAGTCCGAAGAAGGGTCTCGACCCATTGCTTCTCTCAGATTCAGATTCAGATTCAGATTCAATTTTAATTGTCATTGTCAGTGTACAGTACAGAGACAACGAAATCCAGAGATGCTGCCTGACCCGCTGATTTTTCTGGAGTCTATCTTTGGTGTAAACCAGCATCTGCAGTTCCTTCACACATGGATTTTATTGTCATGAGTCCCAGACAGTAAAAAAAAAAAGAAATTCTTACTTGCAACAGCACAACAGGATATGTACAAACATAGATACATAGACAATAGGTGCAGGAGTAGGCCATTTGGCCCTTCCGAGCCTGCACCGCCATTCAATATGATCATGGCTGATCATCCAACTCAGTATCCTGTACCTGCCTTCTCTCCATACCCCCTGATCCCTTTAGCCACAAGGGCCACATCTAACCCCCTCTTAAATATAGCCAATGAACTGGCCTCGACTACCCTCTGTGGCAGAGAGTTCCAGAGATTCACCACTCTCTGGGTGAAAAAAGTTTTTCTCATCTCGGTCTTAAAGGATTTCCCCCTTATCCTTAAGCTGTGACCCCTTGTCCTGGGCTTCCCCAACATCGGGAACAATCTTCCAGCATCTAGCCTGTCCAACCCCTTGAGAATTTTGTAAGTTTCTATAAGATCCCCCCTCAATCTCCTAAATTCTAGCGAGTATAAGCCAAGTCTATCCAGTCTTTCTTCATATGAAAGTCCTGACATCCCAGGAATCAGTTTGGTAAAAATGCTGGTGTAAATAGCAGAGTCAGGGGATATGGGGAGAAGGCAGGAATGTGGCACTGATTGGGGATGATCAGCCATGATCACATTCAATGGCGGTGCTGGCTCGAAGGGCCGAATGGCCTACTCCTGCACCTATTGTCTATTGTCTGTACGTCTTTGGAGTGTGTGAGGAAACCGGAGCGGGCGGAGAAAACCCACGCAAGTCACGGGGGAACGTGCAAGCACCGTAAAGACAGCGCTCTTAGTCGGGATCAGGCCCCGGTCTGCGGCGCTGTGAGGCAGCAACTCTACCGCTGCGCCACCGTGCTGCTCCATTCTTTCTGAGAAGTGAGAATTTTATTGTTCCGTTTTGGGACAAGAAAACTCTCTCGACTCTCGGCAATTCTCCTCTGCAAGAAGCAACAAAATAAAACACTCGACAAAGTCAAACAAAAAGTTTCTTCTTTATTTTATTTTTATTTTATTTAAAGTAAACATCCATTGAATTTCCATTTCCGGCTGCATATATTATGAATGACATACTGGCTTCTTGCTGTGGGATAAGTGATAGGAGCAGTATTAGGCCATTCGGCCCATGAAGCTTGCTCCGCCATTTAATCATGGCTGATCTATCCCTCCTCACTAACCCCATTCTCCTGCCTTCTCCCCATAACCCCTGACACCCGCACTAATCGAGAATCTATCTATCTATCTCTGCCTTAAAAATATCCATTGACTTGTCCTCCACAGCCGTCTGTGGCAGAGAATTCCACAGATTCACCACCCTCAGCCTTGAGAAATTCCTCCTCTCCTCCGCCCTGAAGGAACGTCCTTGAATTCTCAGGCTGCGACCTCTGGTCCTAGACTCTCCCACTAGTGGAAACATCCTCTCCACATCCACTCCATCCGAGCCTTTCACTATTCAGTAAGAGTTCACCGATCCCCCCCCCACCACTCCCCCTTCCCCTTCCATCGACATCCCTTCCTCTGGCTTCACAATTCACGCCTCTTCTCTTCTTATCTCACAGCCTTTTGTCTCCTTGTCAGCTCTGGCCTTTGTCCAGCCACCTGCCCATCGAACCCCCCCTCCCCTGTATCCACCTATCCCTCGCCTGACTTTGTCCTGCCCTCATCTCTCTTCCAAATTCCTTGCATTCTTTTTGACCCCTGTGGGCGGAGCACCAAGGCAAATTCCTTGTATGTGAATACTTGGCCAATAAACTTACTTACTTACTTTTGCCCCCATTTGATTAGTATGGGTGTCAGGGGTTATGGGGGAGAGGCTGGAGAATAGGGTTTGGAGGGAGAGATAGATCAGCCATGATTGAATGGTGGAGTCGACATGATGGGCCGAATGGCCTAATTCTGCTCCCATCACTTATGACCTTATGAACTTTGGTCACTTGTAAATTTTGTCTGCCCATCTAAAATGACCCCTCACCTGTATCCACCTGTCACTTGTGCAGGAAGGAACTGCAGATGCTGGTTTGCACTGAAGATAGACACAAGATGCCGGAGTAACTCAGCGGGCCAGGCAGCCTCTCAACATCATTCCTTCTTCTATCCACGGAGGCTGCCTGACCCGCTGAGTTACTCCAGCACTGCATTTTATGCCCAGGATGTCAGCTTCTGCAGTTACTTGAATGCTGATATACAGAGATATGTTATGATATATAGTTTGCATATCATACATATATATATAAAACCTTTAACAGGTAACTTCATGAGGTCAAAGCCGTGAAGAAAATGAACCCTAAATATTCTCGATGCACAGAGCATCCCGGCCACTCCCTCTTCTCCCCTCTCCCATTGGGCAAGAGGTACAGAAGTGTGAAAACGCACACCTCCAGATTCAGGGACAGTTTCTTCCCGGCTGTAATCAGGCAACTGAATCATCCTACCACAACCAGAGAGCAGTCCTGAACTACTATCTACCTCATTGGTGACCCTCGGACTATCATTGATCGGACTTTGCTGGCTTTTACCTTGCACTAAACGATATTCCCATATACACTGTGAACGGCTCGATTGTAATCATGTATTGTCTTTCCGCTGACTGGTTAGCACGCAACAAAAGCTTTTCACTGTACCTCGCTACACGTGACAATAAACTAGACTGAACTAAACCAGACTTGGAACTAACACCAATGTATAATTAGCACGGCATAAGCTTTGAGCTTACGGTAAACCAACGGTGAATTACTGATCTAGACGTGTACACTCCGCGGCACAGGCAGCGAGGTGTGAAACCTTCCTCGTCTCTACCAGCCCCGTGTCGGCCTCCATTCCTCCACGATCCTTCCCTCCGAGTGGACAAAGTAGACGCCGTGCATTGCAGCTGTAGCACAGGCCTGCGGGATAGAGGGGGAGAGAGAGGGGGAGTGGGAGAGAGAGAGGGAGGGAGAGGGAGAGAGAGAGAGAGAGAGAGAAAGAGAGAGAGAGAGAGAGAGAGAGTGGGAGAGAGAGGGAGAAGGAGAGAATGAGAGGAGGGAGAGAGAGAGAGAGAGAGTGTGAGAGAGAGAGGAGGGAGAGGGAGAGAGAGAGAGAAGGAGAGAAGAATGGGGGGAGAGAGAGGGAGAAGGAGAGAAGGAGAGAAGGAGGGGAGAGGGAGAGGGAGAGGGAGAGGGGAAGAGAGGGAGAGGGGAGAGGGAGGGAGAGAGAGAGAGGGAAGAGAGAGGAGAGGGAGAGAGAGAGAAGGAGAGAGGGAGAGGGAGAGGGGGGAGAGAGAGGGAGGGAGAGAGAAAGAGAGATAGAAGGAGGGAGAGAAGGAGAGAGTGAAGGAGAGAGAGGGAGAGGGAGGAGGGAGGGAGAGGTGAGAGAGGGGAGAGAGAGGAGAGAGAGCGTGGGAGAGGAGGGGAGGAGTGGGGGGTAGAGAAGGGTGGGGAGAGGGTAGAGGAAGTGAGAGCACGATTGAGAGAGTAAGTGAGTGGGAGAAGGAGAGAGGGAAGGGTGAGGGAGAGGAGAAAGAGAGAGTGAGGGGATGAGAGAGAGGGAGAGAGAGAGAGAGGGAGAGGAGAGAGAGAGAGAGGAGAGAGGGAGAGAGAGAGAGAGAGAGAGAGAGAGAGAGAGAGAGAGAAAGTGTGAGAGGGAGAGAGGGAAATATGCAGACAAAGAGGAGTGAACGATCAGTGGCCATTAGAAACAGTGGGAAAAGTGATGAATGAACCAAGTTGGTTGGAGCAGGGAGGAGGAGAAGGATTTTGAGAAGGAACAAAATCCAGGGAAGGGTTGCGAGGTTTCGGACACAGAGAGGTGGATAAAAAGGGGGTGAAGGGAAGATAGGGGAAGGGAAATAATAATGTGAGATTACTTCAAGATTTCCACAGAATACACCAAACATCTATGAAACTTTTTTCATGATCAGCCATGATCACATTGAATGGCGGTGCTGGCTTGATGGGCCGAATGGCCTACTTCTACACCTATTGTCTATTGTCTATTTTCATGGAAATCACATATTTCAACACTTTCTGGAGCTTGGGTGTGAGATAGAATTTGAGGTGAGCCAGGATTGGACATTCATAGCGGGAGGGGCATTGATGAGGGGAGAGGGGTCAGGGGTGTGGGTGACAATAGACAATAGACAATAGGTGCAGGACTAGGCCATTCGGCCCTTCGAGCCGGCACCACCATTCAATGTGATCATGGCTGCTCATCCCCAATTAGTACCCTGTTCCTGCCTTCTCCCCATATCCCCTGACTCCGCTATCTTTAAGAGCCCTCTCTAGCTCTCTCTTGAAAGTATCCAGAGAACCGGCCTCCACCTGAGGCAGAGAATTCCACAGACTCACCACTCTCCGTGTGAAAAAGTGTTTCCTCGTCTCCGTTCTACATGGCTTACCCCTTATTCTTAAACTGTAGCCCCTGGTTCTGGACTCCCCCAACATGTTTCCTGCCTCTAGCGTGTCCAAACCCTTCACAATCTTATATGTTTCAATGAGATCCCATCTCATCCTTCTAAACTCCAGAGTGTACAAGCCCAGCCGCTCCATTCTCTCAGCATATGACAGTCCCGCCATTCCGGGAATTAACCTTGTAAACCTACGCTGCACTCCGTCAATAGCAAGAATGTCCTTCCTCAAATTAGGGGACCAAAACTGCACACAATACTCCAGGTGTGGTCTCACTAGGGCCCTGTACAACTGCAGAAGGACCTCTTTGCTCCTATATTCGATTCCTCTTGTTACAAAGGCCAACATGCCATTCGCTTCCTGATGGACCCACAAGAAGGTGCAGAGGGTGGACTACACAGGTTTAAGGTGAGTGGGGGAAAGATTTAATAGGAACCCGGGGGGGGGCAACTTCTTTTTCCACAAAGGGTGGTGGGTGTAAAGAACGAGCTGCATAGGAAGGAACTGCAGATGCTGGCAAATACCGAAGATAGACACAAAGTGCTGGAGTAACTCGGCGGGTCAGGCAGCATCTCTGGAGCAAAGGAATGAGCGACGTATATGGGGAGAAGGCAGGAGAATGGGGTTAGGAGGGGGAGATTTTAGTTTTGTTTAGTTTTAGAGATACTTTAGAGAAACAGGCCCTTCGGCCCACCGGGTCCGTGCCGACCAGCGATCCCCGCACACTGACACTATCCTACACACACTAGGGGACAATTTTTACATTTACACCAAGCCAATCAGCCTACAAACCTGCACGTCTTTGGAGTGTGGGAGGAAACCGAAGATCTTGGAGAAAACCCACGTAGGTCACGGGGAGAACGTGCAAACTCCGTACAGACAGCGCCCGTAGTCGGGATGGAACCCGGGTCTCCGGCGCTGCATTCGCTGTGAGGCAGCGACTCTACCGCTGCGCCACCGTGATCGGCCATGATTGGATGGCGGAGTAGACTTGATGGGCCGAATGGCCTAATTCTGCTCCGATCACTTACGAACTTACCCCACACACCACCAGGGCACTTACATGATAAGGGATGAGTGGGAGGAGGGTCCCATGTGGAAACTTGTCCACATCCAGCTTTCCTGAGATGGGTTCGATCCTCCCATGTTCCTGGGTCATCCCCACCAACCTGAGCGGGAAAAACAAATGAAAATTAAAACAGTAAAGGGGTGGCCATTGGAGCTGGGAACTGGATGAGAGAATAGGCTAGAGAGTTAAAGATCTGACGTCCATTACCAGAGGACACAGGTTCTTGAAAGGTGAAAGGGAAAAGATTCAATAGGAATCTGAGGGGGTCACTTTTTCACACAGTGTATGGAACGAGCTGCCAGAGGAGGTAGTTGAAGCTGGGACTATCCCAACGTTTAAGCAACAGTTAGACAGGTACATGGACAGGACAGGTTTGGAGGGATATGGGCCAAATGCAGGCAGGTGGGACTAGTGTAGCTGGGGCATGTTGGCCAGTGTGGGCAAGTTGGGCTGAAGGGCCTGTTTCCATGCTGTATCACTCTATGCAGAAACCACTGGGGATTTGTTCGATTGTTAAGTTATTACAGCAGTATGTACTTCAGACTTTAGAGATACAGCGCGGAAACAATAGACAATAGACAATAGGTGCAGGAGGAGGCCATTCGGCCCTTCGAGCCAGCACCGCCATTCAATGTGATCAAGGCTGATCATCCCCAATCTGTACCCCGTTCCTGCCTTCTCCCCATATCCCCTGACTCCGCGATCTTTAAGAGCCCTATCTAGATCTCTCTTGAAAGTATCCAGAGAACCGGCCTCCACCGCCCTCTGAGGCAGAGAATTCCACAGACTCACAACTCTCTGTGTGAAAAAGTGTTTCCTTGTCTCCGTTCTAAATGGCTTACCCCTTATTCTTAAACTGTGGCCCCTGGTTCTGGACTCCCCCAAACATATGGAACATGTTTCCTGCCTCTAGCGTGTCCAAACCCTTAATAATCTTATATGTTTCAATAAGATATCCTCTCATCCTTCTAAACTCTAGAGTGTACAAGCCCAGCTGCTCCATTCTCTCAGCATATGACAGTCCCGCCATCCCGGGAATTAACCTTGTAAACCTACGCTGCACTCCCTCAATAGCAAGAATGCCCTTCCCCAACAGAACACACCGTCCAGTGAAAACCCCGCACACAAGCACTATCCTACACACACTAGGGACAATTTACACTTTTATTTACCGAAGCCAATTAACCTACATACGCGCATGTGTTTGGAGGGTGGGAGGAATCCGGTGCACCCGGAGAAAACCCACCCAGTCACGGGGAGAACGTGCAAACTCCGTACAGACAGCACCTGTGGTCAGGATCGAACCCGGGTCTCCGGCGCCGTGATGCAGCAACTCCACCGCAGCGCCACCGTGCCGTCGTAAAGGGCATTGGTGAGAACATAAATGGCATACTGGAGATAGACACAAAATGCTGGAGTAACTCAGCGGGTCAGGCAGCATAGCCTGAACAATCCGTCAGTCTGAAGAAGGGTCACCTATCCTAATTCTCCACAGATGCTGCCTGACCGGCTGAGTTACTCCAGCACTTTGCATGTGTCTTTCTTCGTAATCCAGCATCTGCAGTTCCTTGTTTCAACATTTAACAGGCACTTGGACAGCTGACATAGAAACATAGAAACATAGAAATTAGGTGCAGGGGTAGGCCAGTCGGCCCTTCGAGCCTGCACCGCCATTCAATATGATCATGGCTGATCATCCAACTCAGTATCCTGTACCTGCCTTCTCTCCATACCCCCTGATCCCTTTAGCCACAAGGGCCACATCTAACTCCCTCTTAAATATAGCCAATGAACTGTGGCCTCAACTACTTTCTGTGGCAGAGAATTCCACAGATTCACCACTCTCTGTGTGAAATGTTTTTTTCTCATCTCGGTCCTAAAAGATTTCCTCCTTATCCTTAAACTGTGACCCCTTGTTCTGGACTTCCCCAACATCGGGAACAATCTTCCTGCATCTAGCCTGTCCAACCCCTTAAGAATTTTGTAAGTTTCTATAAGATCTTCTAAATTCTCAATCTTCTAAATGCTAGCGAGTACAAGCCGAGTCTATCCAGTCTTTCTTCATATGAAAGTCCTGACATCCCAGGAATCAGTGTGGTGAACCTTCTCTGTACTCCCTCTATGGCACGAATGTCTTTCCTCAGATTAGGTACATGGATAGGAGAGGTTTGGAGGGAGATGGGCAGAATGTGAGCAGGTGGGACGAGTGTAGATGGGGGCGTGTGGGTGTGCATGAACGGTTGGGGCTGAAGGGCCTGTGTTTGTGTTGGGTGAGTCCCCTCTTACTTCAGGTCCGGGTGTCCCTCCACGATGGCATAGCCAGTGGGCATCTTGCCCATCCCGTGCAGACTGAGTGCCGACCAGCCGCAGTCCACTAGGAGCTGGTTGCGGTGAGGATAGTGACCTATGACCCTCGTCATCACCCGCACCGCCACGTCATCCAGCTGGCAGGAGCCAATCAACATCTGCTGAACATCTGGGAGAAAACCATTCAACGTTACCACTCGACCCGAAACATCACATGGATAGAGAAGTGGTTGGCAGACAGGAAACAAAGAGTAAGGATTAATGGGTCCCTTTCAGAATGGCAGGCAGTGACTAGTGGGGTCCCGCAAAGCTCAGTGCTGGGACCGCAGCTATTTACAATATACATCGATGATTTGGATGAAGGGATTCAAAGTAACATTAGCAAATTTGCAGATGACACAAAGCTGGGTGGCAGTGTGAACTGTGAGGAGGATGCTATGAGAATGCAGGGTGGGTGACTTGGACAGGTTGGGGGAGTGGGCAGATGCATGGCAGATGCAGTTTAATGCGGATAAATGTGAGGTTATCCACTTTGGCAGCAAAAACAGGAAGGCAGATTATTATCTAAATGGTGTCAAGTTGGGAAAAGGGGAAGTGCAACGGGATCTGGGGGTCCTTGTTCATCAGTCAATGAAAGTAAGCACGCAGTTACAGCAGGCAGTGAAGAAAGCCAATGGCATGTTGGCCTTTATAACAAGAGGAGTTGAGTATAGGAGCAAAGAGGTTCTTCTGCAGTTGTACAGGGCCCTAGTGAGATCACACCTGGAGTATTGTGTGCAGTTTTGGTCCCCTAATGTGAGGAAGGACACTCTTGCTATTGAGGGAGTGCAGCGTAGGTTTACAAGGATAATTCCTGGGATGGCGGGAACTTTCATATGCTGAGAGAATGGAGCAGCTGGGCTTGTACACTCTGGAGTTTAGAAGGATCAGAGGGAATCTCATTGAAACATATAAGATTATTAAGGGCCTGGACACGCTAGAGGCAGGAAATATGTTCCCAATGTTGGGGGAGTCCAGAGCTAGGGGCCACAGATTAAGAATAAGGGGTAAGCCATTTAGAACGGTGACGAGGAAACACTTTTTCACCCAGAGAGTTGTGAGTCTGCGGAATTCTCTGCCTCAGAGGGCAGTGGAGGCCGGTTCTCTGGATACTTTCAAGAGAGAGCTAGATAGGGCTCTTAAAGATAGCGGAGTCTGGGGATATGGGGAGAAGGCAGGAACGGGGTACTGATTGTGGATGATCAGCCATGATCACATTGAATCGCGGTGCTGGCTCGAAGGCCCGAATGGCCTACTCCTGCATCTATTGTCTATTGCACCGACAAGTTGAGTTTCACTGTCGTATTTAACGTAGCCCACGACCAGCAATGGGCCATTTCCTTCATCATCGTTACTCTTTGGATATCTTTGTTCTGTGTCTCCCATTTACCTCTCCCCCGACTCTGTCTGAAGAAGGGTCTCGGCCCGAAACGTCACCTATTCCTTTTCTCCAGAGATGCTGCCTGACCCGCTGAGTTACTCCAGCTTTTTGTGTCTATCTTCGGCTACCACCATCTGTTTAGCTCAGTTTAGTTTAAAGATACAGCACGGAAACAGGCGGAGTCCAGGCCGACCAGCGATCCCTGCACACTGGCACTTTCCTACACACTCTGGGGCCAATATACAAATTTACTGAAACCAATGAAACTACAAACCTGTACGTCTTTAGTTTATTGTCATGTGTACCGAGGTACAGTGAAAAGCTTTTGTTGCGCGCTAACCAGTCAGTGGAAAGACAATACATGATTACAATCGAGCCATTCCACAGTGTACAGATACATGATAAGGGAATAACGTTTAGTGCAAGGTAAATCCAGTAAACTCCGATCAAAGATAGCCAAGGTAGATAGTAGTTCAGCACTGCTCTCTGGTTGTGGTAGGATGGTTCTTTAGAGTGTGGGAGGAAACCAGAGCACCCGGTGAAAACCCACGCAGGTCACGGGGAAAACGTACAAACTCCGTAACGACAGCACCCGTAGTCGGGATCGAACCCGGGTCTCCAGCGCTGTGAGGCAGCAGCTCTACCGCTGCGCCACCGTGCCGCCCTGAAAAAGTATCTGACTCCTGCGAACAGACATTGTGGGCCGAAGGGCCCTTTCTTGTACTGTGCTGTTCGATGTTTTATAATGCACAGGATCATTAAAAAGTGATAGGAGCCATTCGGCCCATCGCGTCTACCCCGCCATTCGATCATGGCTGATCAATCTCTCCCTATCAACCACAATCTCCAGCCTCAGACAACAGACAATGGGTGCAGGAGGAGGCCATTCGGCCCTTCGAGCCAGCACCGCCATTCAATGTGACCATGGCCTTATCGCAACACCCGACACTTCATCCAAATTACACTCGCAGTAATTTGGATGTTTGCCAACTCATTTGGGGTGGCACAGTGGTGCAGCGGTGAAGCTGCTGCCGTGCAGCGCCAGAGACACGGGTTCAATCCTGAGCGGATGATGTCTGCGCAACTTTTCCACACTCTCCCTGTGACCGCGAGGGTTTCCCTCCACATTGCAAAGACGTGCAGGTTTAAACATCGAAACATAGGAAATAGATGCAGGAGGAGGCCATTCGGCCCTTCGAGCCTGCACAGTCATTCATTGTGATCATGGCTGATCATCCACAATCAATAACCCGTGCCTGCCTTCTCCCCGTATCCCTTGACTCCACTAGCCCCTAGAGCTCGATCTAACTCTCTCTTAAATCCATCCAGTGACTTGGCCTCCACTGCCCTCTGTGGCAGAGAATTCCATAAATTCACAACTCTCTGGGTGGAAACGTTTTTTTCACATCTCAGTTTTAAAAAGCCGCCCCTTTATTCTTAGAACTGTGGCCCCTGGTTCTGGACTCCCCCAACATTGGGAACATGTTTCCTGAATCTAGCATGATTACGATCGAGCCATTCACAGTGTACAGATACATGATAAGGGAATAACGTTTAGTGCAAGGTAAAGCCAGCAAAGTCTCCAATGGGTCTCCGAGGGTCTCCAATGAGGTAGATGGGTGGGTCAGGACCACTCTCTAGTCGGTGATGGGAAGGTTCAGCTGCCTGATAACAGCTGGGAAGAAACTATCCCTGAAACTGAAGGTGTGCCTTTTCACACTTAGACAATAGACAATAGGTGCAGGAGTAGGCCATTTGGCCCTTCGAGCCAGCAACGCCATTCAATGTGATCATGGCTGATCATCCACAATCAGTACCCCGTTCCTGCCTTCTCCCCATACCCCCTGACTCCGCTATCTTTAAGAGACCTATCTAGCTCTCTCTTGAAAGCATCCAGAGAACTGGCCTCCACAGGAGGCAGAGAATTCCACAGACTCACCACTCTCTGTGAGAAAAAGTGTTTCCTCGTCTCCGTTCTAAGTGGCTTACTCCTTATTCTTAAACTGTGGCCCCTGGTTCTGGGCTCCCCCAACATCGGGAACATGTTTCCTGCCTCTAGCGTGTCCAAGCCCTTAACAATCTACTTGTATCTCTTGCTTGATGGGAGAGGGGAGAAGAGGGATTGACCAGGGTGGGACTGGTCCTTGATTATGCTGCTGGCCTTGCCGAGGCAGCGTGAGGCAACCTTTAGTGCGGTTGGGAGGTGTATGGGTCAAACGCGGGTAAAAGGGATTGGGCACCTTGGTCGGCATGGACGAGTTGGGCCGAAGGGCCTGTCTCCGTGCCTGATGACTCCATGACAATAAAGCAAGTAGTTCTCACCGTAAAAGATGTAGTTGCCAGGGTGGAGTTCGTTGAGGCGCCCCATCTCTGGCACGGGGTGACTACAGGTGGGTGTTGAGCCAATACTACTGCGAGGACACTTCACGCCCGCCCTCTCCAACCTGCAGAGACAGAGAGATTAGTTAGTTACTCCAGCATTCTGCGTCCATCATCGGCATAAACCAGCATCTGCAGTTTAGTTTAGTTTCGAGATACAGCGCGGAAACAGGCCCTTCGGCCCACCGGGTCCGTGCCGACCAGCAATCCCCGCACACTGAAGGGCCCTGTCCCACTTTCTAGACCTAATTCCGTAATCAGATAGTAACCAGCGTGCTTACTTTCATAGACTGATGAACAAGGACCCCCAGATCCCATTGTACTTCCCCTTTTCCCAACTTGACGCCATTTAGATAATAACCTGCCTTCCTGTTTTTGCTACCAAAATGGATAACCTCACATTTATCCGCATTAAACTGCATCTGCCATGCATCTGCCCACACCCCAACCTGTCCAAGTCACCCTGCATTCTCATAACATCCTCCTCACAGTTCACACTGCCACCCAGCTTTGTGTCATCTGCAAATTTGCTAATGTTTGTGTCATCTGCAAATTTGCTAATGTTACTTTGAATCCCTTCATCCAAATCATTGATGTATATTGCAAATAGCTGCGGACCCAGCACCGAGCCTTGCGGTACCCCACTAGTCACTGCCTGCCATTTTGAAAGGGACCCGTTAATCCCTACTCTTTGTTTCCTGTCTGTTAACCACTTCTCTATCCATGTCAGCACTCTACCCCCAATACCATGTGCCCTAATTTTGCCCATTAAAAAGGCCTTTAACACTATCCCGCACATGCCAGAGAAAATTAAAAAAAAAAATTTACATACCAAGCCAATTAATCTACAAACCTGCACGTCTTTGGAGTGTGGGGGAGGAAACCAAAGATCTTGGAGAAAACCCACGCAGGTCACGGGGAGAACGTTCAAACTCCGTACAGACAGCACCCGTAACCATATAACCATATAACAATTACAGCATGGAAACAGGCCATCTCGGTCCTTCTAGTCCGTGCCGAACACTCACTCTCATCTAGTCCCGTCTACCTGCGCTCAGACCATAACCCTCCATTCCTTTCCCGTCCATATAACTATCCAATTTATTTTTAAATGATAAAATCGAACCTGCCTCCACCACTTCCACTGGAAGCCCATTCCACACAGCTACCACTCTCTGAGTAAAGAAGTTCCCCCTCATGTTACCCCTAAACTTCTGTCCCTTAATTCTCAAGTCATGTCCTCTTGTTTGAATCTTCCCTACTCTCAGTGGGAAAAGCTTATCCACGTCAACTCTGTCTATCCCTCTCATCATTTTAAAGACCTCTATCAAGTCCCCCCTTAACCTTCTGCGCTCCAGAGAATAAAGACCTAACTTGTTCAACCTTTCTCTGTAACTTAGTTGCTGAAACCCAGGCAACATTCTAGTAAATCTCCTCTGTACTCTCTCTATTTTGTTGACATCCTATAATTAAGCGACCAAAATTGTACCCCATACTCCAGAATTGGCCTCACCAATGCCTTGTACAATTTTAACATTACATCCCAACTTCTATACTCAATGCTCTGATTTATAAAGGCCAGCACACCAAAAGCTTTCTTTACCACCCTATCTACATGAGATTCCACCTTCAGGGAACTGTGCACAGTTATTCCTAGATCCCTATGTTCACCTGCATTCCTCAATTCGCTACCGTTTACCATGTACGTCCTATTTTGATTTGTCCTGCGAAGATGTAGCACCTCACACTTATCAGCATTAAACTCCATCTGCCATCTTTCAGCCCATTCTTCCAAATGGCCTAAATCTCTCTGTAGACTTTGAAAATCTGCTTCATTATCCACAACACCCCCTATCTTAGTATCATCTGCATACTTACTAATCCAATTTACCACACGTGTGATCCAGTAGTCGGGATTGAACCCGGGTCTCTGGCGCTGCAAGCGCTGTAAGGCAGCAACTCTACCGCTGCGCCACCGTGCAGTTCCTTCCTACACAGGATATGCTTGTTTCAATCTAGGCTTCCAACACTACAGTCATTACAAGGTCCAGATTCCAGGAACGTAGTGCGGGGCAAAGTGAGATCTTTCACTTTGAACTGATGGCAATTGTTTCTCTTATTACTTATCATAGTGGGCATGAAAACAGGCTCTTAGGCCCAACTTGCCCATGCCGGCTATGATCATAAGGACTGTCAGATCCTTATAAGGTCAGGACTGTCTTATGAAGAAAGACTGGATAGACTTGGTTTATACTCTCTAGAATTTAGGAGATTGAGAGGGGATCTTATAGAAACTTACAAAATTCTTAAGGGGTTGGACAGGCTAGATGCAGGAAGATTGTTCCCGATGTTAGGGAAGTCCAGGACAAGGGGTCACAGCTTAAGGATAAGGGGGGAATCCTTTAAAACCGAGATGAGAAGAACTTTTTTCACACAGAGAGTGGTGAATCTCTGGAACTCTCTGCCACAGAGGGTAGTTGAGGCCAGTTCATTGCCTATATTTAAGAGGGAGTTAGATGTGTCCCTTGTGGCTAAGGGGATTAGGGGGTATGGAGAGAAGGCAGGTACGGGATACTGAGTTGGATGATCAGCCATGATCATATTGAATGGCGGTGCAGGCTCGAAGGGCCGAATGGCCTACTCCTGCACCTAATTTCTATGTTTCTATAAGGCCATAAGTGATAGGAGCAGAATTAGGCCACTTAGAGAGATGCCCTACCTACACTAATCCCACCTAGTTCATAAGCCGTTGGAGTAGAATTAGGCCATTTGGCCCATCAAATCTACTACAGGTACTCAAGTCAATTCAAGTCAAGTTTATTTGTCACATACACATACGAGATGCATATGTGCCATTCAATCATGGCTGATCCATCTCTCCCTCTCAGATCCATTCTCCTGCCTTCTCCCCATAACCCCTGACACCCGTACTAATCAAGAACCTATCAATCTCCACCTTATTAATATCTATTGACCTGGCCTCCACAGCCGTCTGTGGCAGTGAGTTCTACCTGTCCCTGTTTGGCTAATATTCCTCGAAACCTTTCCTATCCATGTACCTGTCCCAATGTCTTTTAAATGTTGTTATTGTCCCAGCCTCAACTACATCCGCTGGCAACTTGTTCCATACACCCACCGCTCTCTGTGTGAAAATTGCTTGTCACCACAGTGGCACAGCGGTAGAGTTGCTGCCTCACAGCGCCAGAGACCCAGATTCCATCCTGACGACGGGTACTGTCTGTGTGGAGTTTGTACGAGATCTTTGGTTTCCTTCCACACTCCAAAGACGTACAGGTATGTAGGTTAATTGGCTTGGTAAATGTAAAAATTGGCCCTAGACTTCTCCAATTTCCGGTAGCCCTTATAGTCTCCTCCCCTTCTCAGCTCTCCCTCAGCCCTCTGGCTCCTCCTTTTCCTTTCTTCTTCCCGCCCCCCTCGCCACCCTACATCCGTCTGAAGAAGGGTTTTGACCCGAAACGTTGCCTATTTCCTTCGCTCCATAGATGCTGCCTGACCCGCTGAATTACTCCAGCACTCTGTGAACGTCACCTATCCATGTTCTCCACAGATGCTGCCTGACCCGCTGAATTACTCCAGCACTCTGTGAACGTCACCTATCCATGTTCTCTCCACAGATGCTGCCTGACCCGCTGAGTTACTCCATCACTCTGTGAAGCGTCACCTATCCATGTTCTCCACAGATGCTGCCTGACCCACTGAGTTACTCCAGCACTCTGTGAAACGTCACCTATCCATGTTCTCCACAGGTGCTGGCTGACCCGCTGAGTTGCTCCAGCACTCTGTGAAACGTCACCTATCCATGTTCTCCACAGATGCTGCCTGACCCGCTGAGTTACTCCAGCACTCTGTGAAACGTCACCTATCCATGTTCTCCACAGATGCTGCCTGACCCGCTGAGTTACTCCAGCACTCTGTGAAACGTCACCTATCCATGTTCTCCACAGATGCTGCCTGACCCGCTGAGTTACTCCAGCACTCTGTGAAACGTCACCTATCCATGTTCTCCACAGATGCTGCCTGACCCACTGAGTTACTCCAGCACTCTGTGAAACGTCACCTATCCATGCTCTCCACAGATGCTGCCTGACCCGCTGAGTTACTCCAGCACTCTGTGTCTACTGTGCTGTTTAGTTTAGTTTGGTTTAGAGATACAGCGCGGAAAAAGACCCTTCGGCCCACCGTGTCCGCGCCGACCAGCGATCCCCGCACATTAACACCATCCTACACACACTAGGGGGAATTTTCTACATTTATGCCAAGCCAATTAACCTACAAACATGCATGGGAGGTGTGGAGTGTGGGAGGAAACCGAAGATCTCATGAAAACCCACGCAGGTCACGGGGAGAGCGTACAAACTCCGTACAGACAGCACCCGTAGTCGGGATCAAACCGCTGCGCCACCGCGCCGCCCATATGTTCTACAAAGGAGAACAGAAAAGTGGTGATGATCCGAATGCTGTTCATCCAGATGACCCCTCCCCCACTCCGCTGAACACAGCAGACAGCGGCTCCAACACAGATTACTGCCAACCCAGTAAATTAGAAAAACCTGGCTCTTTCCTGGAACTAATAAAATGCAACTGTGTGCTGTGCTATTACTAATGGCCCTGCCTCTGATGGGCCACATATTGTGGAGCTGCACAAATCTGTTTGGGACTGTTTCCGCCGTGACTCATATAAAACCGGGGAGGTAGCAACAGGGATGAGAGAGAGAGAGAGATAGAGATGCTTCTGAGTTTAAATGTCTTCGTGGCAAGAAACAATAGACAATAGGTGCAGGAGTAGGCCATTTGGCCCTTCTAGCCAGCACCGCCATTCAATGTGATCATGGCTGATCATCCCCAATCAGTACCCCGTTCCTGCCGTCTCCCCATATCCCCTGACACCGCTATCTTTAAGAGCTCTCTCTTGAAAGTATCCAGAGAACCGCACTCTGAGGCAGAGAATTCCACAGACAACTCTCTGTGAGAAAAAGTGTTTCCTCGTCTCCGTTCTAAATGGCTTACCCCTTATTCTTCTTGTGGCCTCTCACATAGGAGTGTTACATGGTCAGCACATTCTCACAGGATATCCTTGATCAAAGGATAGCCCCCTCTGTAACACCCAGTAATCAGTCACGCCCCTCAGGGTAAAGTTGGAATCAAATCGAGCACACATTACACAGTGGCGCAGCAGTAGAGTTGCAGCCTCACAGCGCCAGAGACCCGTGTTCCATCCTGACTACCGTCTGTGCGGCTGTGCGGCGTTTGTACGTTCGCCCCGTGACCTGCGTGGGTTTTCTCCGGGTGCTCCGGTTTCCTCCCACACTCCAAACACGTGCAGGTTCGTAGGTTTAAGAAAGAACTGCAGATGCTGGAATAAATCGAAGGTCGACAAAAATGCTGGAAGAACTCAGCGGGGTGAGGCAGCATCTATGGAGCGAAGGAATAGGTGATGTTTTGGGTCGAGACCCAAGGTCCCGAATAGATGACGTCCCGACCCAAAACGTCACCTATTCCTTCGCTCCATAGATGCTTCCTCACCCGCTGAGTTTCTCCAACATTTCCCTTTACCTTCAGGTTTATAGGTTAATTTGATTAGTGGGGGTGCAGGGGTTATGGGGAGAAGGCAGGAGAATGGGGTTGAGAGGGAAAGATAGATCAGCCATGATTGAATAGCGGAGTAGGCCTGGTGGGCTGAATGGCCTAATTCTGCTCCTCTAACATTTGAACATGAATTTACTTGGCTTCTGAAAACTGTTTCTAATGTGCAGGATAAAACTAGTATATGGGTGATCGAAGGTACACGAAAATGCTGGAGAAACTCAGCGGGTGCCGCAGCATCCATGGAGCAAAGGAAATAGGCGACGTTTCGGGCCGAAACCCTTCTTCAGACTGATGGGGGGTGGGGGGGGGGGGGAGAAGGAAGGAAAAAGGGAGGAGGAGGAGCCCGAGGGGGGGGGGGGGGCTGGGAGGAGACAGCTCGAGGGTTAAGGAAGGGGAGGAGACAGCAAGGGTTAGGAAAATTGGGAGAATTCAACGTTCATGCCATCCGGACGCAAGCAACCCAGGCGGAATATGAGGTGCTGTTCCTCCAATTTCCGGTGTTGCTCACTCTGGCAATGGAGGAGACCCAGGACAGAGCGGTCGGATTGGGAATGGGAGGGGGAGTTGAAGTGCTGAGCCACCGGGAGGTCAGGTAGGTTATTGCGGACCGAGCGGAGGTGTTCGGCGAAACGATCGCCCAATCTCCGCTTAGTCTCCCCGATGTAAATCAGCTGGCATCTAGAGCAGCGGATGCAGTAGATGAGGTTGGAGGAGATACAGGTGAACCTTTGTCGCACCTGGTGATCCAGGGTGATCGCTGGTCGGCGTGGACTCGATGGGCCGAAGGGCCTGTTTCCACACTGACAGCACCCGCAGTCGGGATCGAACCGGGGTCTCCGGCGCTGCAAGGCAGCGACTTTATCGCTGCGCCACCGTGCCGCCCAATGGGGAATTCCACCGAGACATCAAAGGCAGGTAGTAATTGTAAGGTCGTGGTACCTGCATGGAGCTATAAAAAGATCATGGCACTAAAGCCTAAGGGCAGGAGCGGGAGAAGAGGCAGGCAGGCAGGCAGGATGTGTCACAAGAAGTTATTAAACACTTAACAAGTGCTGGAATGAAAGCACCGCGCTTTTACAGGGTTGCTACAGGCTGATTTCACTGGCCTTCGTCACCCCCCCCAACCTTTGCTCTCTTCCCCTTCTCTGCTGTTTGAGGGTGATTGAGCTCAAAGTAGATATTATAACCAAGATCTGTCCCTGAAGATGTCTGTGGCACTAAACCGGAGTTTTACCCTTCAGGCTGGGTCGATGGAAGAAGTCGTTACTTTGACTGCATCTAAAAAGTTTCTGCAGAAGAAAACCCTTCAGCTCCTTATAGGAGAGCATAAAATCACAAGGGGCTAGGCTAGTCTAGTTTGGTTTAGTTTGGATCAAAAAGAGACACAAAAAGCTGGAGTAACTCAGCGGAACTCACAGAGAGTTGTGAGTCTGTGGAATTCTCTGCCTCAGAGGGCGGTGGAGGCTGTTTCTCTGGATACTATCAAGAGAGAGCTAGATAGGGCTCTGAAAGATAGCGGAGTCAGGGGATATGGGGAGAAGGCAGGAACGGGGTACTGATTGGGGATGATCAGCCATGATCACATTGAATGGCAGTGCTGGTCGAAGGGCCGAATGGCCTACTCCTGCACCTACTCACTTTCCTCCCACACTCCAAAGATGGACAAGTTTGTAGGTTAGGTTACACAAAAAAGCTGGAGAAACTCAGCGGGTGCAGCAGCATCTATGGATGATAGGCAACGTTTCGGGCCGAAACCCTTATCACATAGAATTTCGGCCCGAAACGTGCCTATTTCCTTCGAAGGGCCTGAACCCCTACTCCTGCACAGCTTTTTTGTGTAACCTTCGATTCTCCACATCTCCAGTTCCCTCTTAAAAAAGTTTGTAGGTTAATTGGCTTCAGCAAAATTGTAAATTGTCTCTTCTGTGTGTGGGATGGTGTTCGTGTACGGAGGTCGCTGGTCGGTGCGGACTCAGTGGGTCGAAGGGCCTGTTTCCACGCTGTATCCCTAAACTAAACTAAGTATCGTATGATTTTCCTGGAAGGAACTGCAGATGCTGGTTTAAACTGAAGATAAACACAAAAAGCTGGAGTAACTCAGCGGGTCAGACGGCATCTCTGGAGAACAGGAATAGATGATGTTTTGGGTTGTGACAGGTCGGGTCTGAAGACCTGTCTGGACCCGTGTTTCCTCCCATATGGGGTTAGGAGGGAGAGAAAGATCAGCCATGATTGAATGGTGAAGTAGACTTGATGGACCGAATGGCCTAATTCTACCCCTATCCCTTATGACCTGAAACGTCACCTATTCCTTTTCTCCAGAATTGCTGCCTGACCCGCTGAGTTACTCCGGCTTTTTGTGTCTATCTACGATTTGACTGAATTTCACGATAGAAAGACAACAGACAATAGACAATAGGTGCAGGAGTAGGCCATTCGGCCCTTCGAGCCAGCACCGCCCATTCAATGTGATCATGGCTGATCATCCCCAATCAGTACCCCGTTCCTGCCTTCTCCCCATATCCCCTGACTCCGCTATTTTTAAGAGCCCTATCTAGTTCTCTCTTGAGAACCGGCCTCCACTGCCCTCTGGGGCAGAGAATTCCACAGACTCACAACTCTCTGTGAGAAAAAGTGTTTCCTCATCTCCGTTCTAAATGGCTTACGCCTTATTCTTAAACTGTGGCCCCTGGTTCTGGACTCCCCCCAACACGATATCTCGGTACATGGATTTAAAAAGTACTGTTGAAGCATTGATAAAATATATGGCACGATCGTTCATACTTCTCCACAAATTTCAACGTGGCCATGGTAGTTTCCAGGGCCACTGCCTGGATGTCCGGAATGCCAGCCGCATCATAGGAGTTTCCACAGTGAGCGTACACTCCCACCAGCTCCAGTGCCTCGCTGTCTACTATACACTTCGCCAGGCTCAACGCAGCCGAGTCTTCAGGTCGAACCCCAGCTGGGCAAGAAGGAAATGTGTTAAGAACAGTGTTGGCGGCATCTTGGCATCATGTCCTGCACAGACATTGTGGGCCGAAGGGCCTGTTTCTGTGATGACCTGGCGTGGATACGGTGTATCTTTGTAACCAATAGTGGTTGCTATTGAGGGAGTGCAGCGTAGGTTCACAAGGTTAATTCCCGGGTTGACGGGACTGTCATATGCTGAGAGACTGGAGCAACTGGGCTTGTACACTCTGCAGTTTAGAAGGATGAGAGGGGATCTCATTGAAACATATAAGATTGTTAAGGGCTTGGACACACTGCAGAGGCAGGAAACATGTTCTTGGACACACTAGAGGCAGGAAACATGTTCCCGATGTTGGGGGAGTCCAGAACCAGGGGCCACAGTTTAAGAATAAGGGGTAAGCCATTTAGAACGGAGACGAGGAAACACTTTTTCTCACAGAGAGTGGTGAGTCTGTGGAATTCTCTGGATGCTTTTAAGATAGGGCTCTTAAAAATAGCGGAGTCAGGGGATATGGGGAGAAGGCAGGAACCGGGTACTGATTGTGGATGATCAGCCATGATCACATTGCATGGTGGTGCTGGCTCGAAGGGCCAAATGGCCGACTCCTGCACCTATTGTCTATTGTCTATTATCAGCGTCCTTTATGTGGCGGCTAGTAGTATACCTTAGGGATGCAAGCAAAGAATTTCACTGTGACGTTACATGTGACAATAAAATATTAATTTATTCATCATTCATTCCCTCACTCACTCACTAATCTCCTCTGCCTGCATGTATTGGCTGAATATCCATGTGCCTGTCTACAAGCCTCTGTAATGCCACTATCATGTCTGCCTCCACCACCACCCCTTGGCAGCACGTTCCAGGCACCCACCACCCTCTGTGTAAAAACATGTCCCCGCACATCTCATAGAAACTTGGCCCATAGACACTTTAACGTGAAAGGCCTGGATAGAGTGGATGTGGAGAGGATGGCTCCACTAGTGGGGGAGTCTAGGACCAGAGGCCGCAGCCTCAGAATAAAAGGACCTTCCTTTAGGAAGGAGATGAGGAGGAATTTCTTTAGTCAGAGGGTGGTGAATCTGTGGAATTAATTGCCACAGACGGAGGCCATGTCAATGGATATTTTTAAGGCAGACATGGATAGATTCTTGATTAGTACGGGTGCCAGGGGTTATGGGGGAGAGAATGGGGTGAGAGGGAAAGGTAGATCAGTCATGATTGAATTTTTATAAGGTCATCGGAGAAGAATTAGGTCATTTGGTCCATCATCTACTCCGCCATTCAACCAAGGCTGATCTATCTCTCCCTGCTAACCCCTTTCTCCTGCCTTCTCCCCTTGACACCCATACTAATCATGGCGCAGACTTGATGGGCCGAAGGGCCTAATTCTGCTCCTAGAACTTATGAACGCCATGCCCTCTAGCCTTTGGCATTCCCACATGGATAAAAAAGATCCTGACTGTCTACCCTATCTATGCCTCTCATCATTTCATAGACGTCGATCACATCTCCCCTCAGTGAACAGGGTTACAAGGTCAAGGCCTGGAAAATGGGATGAGTCTGGACACAACGAACTGCAGGAGCTGGGATCATGAGCAAAAAAAATCAAGTGTGAGAGGAAGTCAACGGATCAGGCAGCATCTGTGGAGGGAATGGACAGATGACATTTCGGGTCAGGTCCCTTCATCACACCGAGCTTCAGTCTGGCTAGCTCACTCATAGGTAATTAACCAATTGCTGCCAGTATTGGCTCGATTGTAATCATGTATCATCTTTCAAGCAGTCACGGTGGCTCAGCGGTAGAGTTGCTGCCTTACAGCGAATGCAGCGCCGGAGACCCGGGTTCGATCCCGACTACGGGCGCTGTCTGTACGGAGTTTGCACGGTCTCCCCGTGACCTGCGTGGGTTTTCCACGAGATCTTCTTTTCAGTGTACCTCGGTGCTCGTGACAATAAATTAAACCGATTCACCTCTACCCCATTGCGGACATTGGACTTTGTCTGTGGAACTGGTGCGCTACAATGCTGAGAACTATATCCTGCACTCTGTATCTTCCCCTTTGCTCCACCTATTGTACTGGAGTTTGACTTGATTGGATTATATAAACTAAACTGAACTAGTGCGATTTTTCTATAGATCTATGAGGTGGACATCTGGATTTGTGTTCAGAAGTGTGTGGCAGTCTCTGTCATTAGTTAATGCCGGAGCATGTACAATCCACAGACTGCACTGCCACCCCATGGCCAAACGTCACCAATTCCTTCTCTCTATAGATGCTGCCTCACCTGCTGAGTTCCTCCAGCATTCTTGCTATCGAGGGAGTGCAGCGTAGGTTCACCAGGTTAATTCCCAGGATGGCGGGACTGTCATATGTTGAGAGAATGGAGTGGCTGGGCTTGTATACGCTGGAATTTAGAGATATGAGAGGGGATCTTATTGAAACATATAAGATTATTAAGGGTTTGGGCACGCTAGAGGCAGGAAACATGTTCCCAATGCTGGGGGAGTCCAGAACCAGGGGCCACAGTTTAAGAATAAGGAGTAAGCCATTTAGAACGGAGACGAGAAACACTTTTTCACACAGAGAGTGGTGAGTCTGTGGAATTCTCTGCCTCAGAGGGCAGTGGAGGCTGGTTCTCTGGATATTTTCAAGAGAGAGTTCGATAGAGTTCTTAGGGATAGCGGAGTTGGGGATATGGAGAGAAGGCAGGAACGGGGTACTGATTGTGGATGATCAGCCATGATCAGCCATGAACTTACAAAATTCTTAAGGGGTTGGACAGGCTAGATGCAGGAAGATTGTTCCCGATGTTAGGGAAGTCCAGGACAAGGGGTCACAGCTTAAGGATAAAGGGGAAAATCCTTTAAAACCGAGATGAGAAGAACTTTTTTCACACAGAGAGTGGTGAATCTCTGGAACTCTCTGCCACAGAGGGTAGTTGAGGCCAGTTCATTGGCTATATTTAAGAGGGAGTTAGATGTGGCCCTTGTGGCTAAGGGGATCAGGGGGTATGGAGAGAAGGCAGGTACGGGATACTGAGTCGGATGATCAGCCATGATCATATTGAATGGCGGTGCAGGCTCGAATGGCCGAATGGCCTACTCCTGCACCTAATTTCTATGTTTCTATGTTTCTAACACATTGAATGGCGGTGCTGGCTAGAAGGGCCGAATGGCCGACTCCTTTTGTCGACCTGCATAATTTTAAAAATGTTGCTGACTTGGGCTCTGGGGAGTCAGAGGTTGAGTCACCCCAGAGATAGGCCGGCCAGAAAGACGAGCTGGCTCTCGAGAGGGTCCAGAGGAGGTTTACGAGAATAATCCCAGGAATGTATGTGAGTGGCTGTCGGTCTGCTCCTGGGCCTGGTCAAGATGGCCATTCGCGGGTCCAGGCAGCCGGCAGTCGACGGCCACATAGAGGTCGGCTGCCTGCCCCATTTCCGGGGTTACGCCCTCCTGGAGAGGGAACACACACGCGGTGTCCACGGGGACTATGGAGGTCTTCCGTGAACGCTGGTCACCACGGGACGTAGAATGTATCGTTGATAGAAATGTTAATATTTTAATATGATAACTTTGTAAAATGCCAATATAGGCATTATTTGACAGTGTTACTACTTTGTATTTGTGCTTGTTCTGAATAAAAGCATTTTGTATGGAAAAAAAAGGAATGGGAGCGTTTGACAGCGCTGGGCCTGTACTCGCTGGAGTTTAGAAGGACGGGTGGGGGGACCTCATTGAAACTTACCGAACGGTGAAAGGCCTGGATAGAGTGGATGTGGAGAGGATGTTTCCACTAGCGGGAGAGTCGAGGACCAGAGCTCACAGCCTCAGAATTAAAGGACGTTCCTTTGGGCAGGAGATGAGGAGGAATTTCTTTAGTCAGAGGGTGGTGAATCTGTGGAATCCTTTGCCACAGACGGCTGTGGAGGCTGTCAATGGATATATTTAAGGTAGAGATAGATAGATTGTTGATTGTTACGGGTGTCAGGGGTTACGGGGAGAAGGCAGGAGAATGGGATTAAGAAGGAAAGATAGATCAGCCATGGTTGAATGGCGGAGTAGACTTGATGGGATGAATGGCCTAATTCTGCTCCTTTCACTTCTGAACATGAACCGTGACTTTATCGTTAGAAACGGGAATAGTCCCCGAGGATTGGCGTACTGCGCATGTTGTTCCATTGTTTAAAAAGGGTTCTAAGAGTAAACCTAGCAATTATAGACCTGTTAGTTTAACTTCAGTGGTGGGAAAATTAATGGAAAGGATACTTAGAGATAATATATATAAGCATTTGGATAAACAGGGTCTGATTAGGAACAGTCAACATGGATTTGTGCCTGGAAGGTCATGTTTGACTAATCTTCTTGAATTTTTTGAAGAGGTTACTAGGGAAATTGACGAGGGTAAAGCAGTGGATGTTGTCTATATGGACTT
Organism: Leucoraja erinaceus; assembly: GCF_028641065.1. NCBI lineage: Eukaryota > Metazoa > Chordata > Chondrichthyes > Rajiformes > Rajidae > Leucoraja > Leucoraja erinaceus. The sequence continues at coordinate 319,280 of NC_073419.1, forward strand.
TAGTAAGGCCTTTGACAATGTTCCTCATGGAAGGTTGGTTAAGAAGGCTCAACTGTTGGGTATAAATGCAGGAATAGCAAGATGGATTCAACAGTGGCTGAATGGGAGAAGCCAGAGGGTAATGGTGGATGGCTGTTTATCAGGTTGGAGGCAGGTGACTAGTGGAGTGCCTCAGGGATCTGTGTTGGGTCCTTTGTTGTCTGTCATGTACATCAATGATCTCTGGATGAAGGTGTGGTAAATTGGATTAGTAAGTATGCAGATGATACCAAGATAGGGGGTGTTGTGGATAATGAAGAGGATTTCCAAAGTCTACAGAGTGATTTAGGCCATTTGGAAAAATGGGCTGAAAGATGGCAGATGGAGTTTAATGCTGATAAATGTGAGGTGCTACACCTTGGCAGGACAAATCAAAATAGGACGTATATGGTAAATGGTAGGGAATTGAAGAATACAGTTGAACAGAGGGATCTGGGAATAACCGTGCATAGTTCCTTGAAGGTGGAACCTCATATAGATAGGGTGGTAAAGAAAGCTTTTGGTATGCTAGCCTTTATAAATCAGAGCATTGAGTACAGAAGCTGGGATGTAATGTTAAAATTGTACAAGGCATTGGTGAGACCAAATCTGGAGTATGGTGTACAATTTTGGTCGCCCAATTATAGGAAGGATGTCAACAAAATAGAGAGAGTACAGAGGAGATTTACTAGAATGTTACCTGGGTTTCAACAACTAAGTTACAGAGATAGGTTGAATAAGTTAGGTCTTTATTCTCTGGAGCGCAGAAGGTTAAGGGGGGACTTGATAGAGGTCTTTAAATGATGAGAGGGATAGACAGAGTTGATGTGGACAAGCTTTTCCCACTGAGAGTAGGAAAGATTCAAACAAGAGGACATGACTTCAGAATTAAGGGACAGAAGTTTAGGGGTAACATGAGGGGGAATTTCTTTACTCAGAGAGTGGTAGCGGTGTGGAATGAGCTTCCAGTGGAAGTGGTGGAGGCAGGTTCGTTGGTATCATTTAAAAATAAATTGGATAGGCATATGGATGAGAAGGGAATGGAGGGTTATGGTATGAGTGCAGGCAGGTGGGACGAAGGGAAAAAAAATTTGTTCGGCACGGACTTGTAGGGCCGAGATGGCCTGTTTCCGTGCTGTAATTGTTATATGGTTATATGGTTATATGGTGACCATGTTCATATTTTTACTCTGATAGAAAGTGCAAATAAAGCAGCTCCTATTGGGAAATATCCTATACACGAGGTGAACTTCACAGAGGGCAATTACCCCATAAACCTGCTCACCTTATATCAATAATACGTTTACAACTCTACATTGCAATCGCCTACTCTTGCTTCTATTGCTGTTTTTAGTATTAGAGATACAACGTGGATACAGGCCCTTCGGCCCATTGAGTCTGCACCGACCAACGATCATTATGTCTATGTTATCCCAGTTTTGTCTCCTACACACTAGGGACAATTTACAGAAGCCAATTAACCTCCAGGCCTGCACGTCTTTGGATGTGTGGGAGGGAACTGGAGCAAACCCGGAGAAAACCCACGTGGTCACGGGGAGAACGTACAAACTCCGTACAGACAGCGCCCGCAGTCAGGATCGAATCTGGGTCTCTGGCGCTGTGAGGCAACAACTCTACCGCTGCGCCACCGTGTGAGTGGACAGACTATTGCTGTGGGTACACAAAAATTGCTGGAGAAACTCAGTGGGTGCAGCAGCATTTATGGAGCGAAGGAAATAGGCGACGTTTCGGGCCAAAACCCTTCTTCAGACTGATGGGGGGTGGGGGGGGAGATGGAAGGAAAAAGGGGGGAGGAGGAGCCCGAGGGCGGGGGGATAGGAGGATGGGAGGAGACAGCTCGAGGGTTAAGGAAGGGGAGGAGACAGCAAGGGCTAGCAAAATTGGGAGAATTCAACGTTCATGCCATCCGGACGCAAGCAACCCAGGCGGAATATGAGGTGCTGTTCCTCCAATTTCCGGTGTTGCTCACTCTGGCAATGGAGGAGACCCAGGACAGAGAGGTCGGATTGGGAATGGGAGGGGGAGTTGAAGTGCTGAGCCACCGGGAGTTCCTTAACCCTCGAGCTGTCTCCTCCCATCCCCCCGCCCTCGGGCTCCTCCTCCTCCCCTTTTCCTTCCTTCTCCCCCCCACCTCCCATCAGTCTGAGGAAGGGTTTCGGCCCGAAACGTCGCCTATTTCCTTCGCTCCATAGATGCTGCTGCACCCACTGAGTTTCTCCAGCATTTTTGTGTACCTTCGATCTTCCAGCATCTGCAGTTCCTTCTTGAACACAGACTATTGCTGTGGCCTGTATTGTCTGCCGTCAACAGGCGAGTCAGATTGTATCCCACAACAGGCCCATAAACACAATACACATAGATAATACATAACTGACAAACATTCAACTAAGTAAAGATAAGACATAAAAAGCTGGAGTAACTCAGTGGGTCAGGCAGCATCTCTGGAGAAAAGGAAGAGAGGACATTTAGGGTCGAGGCCTTTCTTCAGACAATAAATTCAATAAATTAATGATGCTAAATACAGGTGCAACAAAACCCTTCATAAGTTCATAAGTGATAGGAGCAGAATTAGGCCATTCAGCCCCTAGTCTACTCCACCATTCAATCATGGCTGATCTAACTCTCCCTCCTAACCCCATTCTCCTGCCTTCTCCCCATAACCCCTGACACCCATACTAATCAAGAATCTCTCTATCTCTGCCTTAAAAATATCCACTGACTTGGCCTCCACAGCCGTCTGTGGCAAAGAATTCCACAGATTCACCACCCTCGGAGTAAAGAAATTCCTCCTCATCTCCTTCCTAAAGGAAGTCCTTTAATTCTGAGGCTGTGACCTCTGGTCCTAGAATCTCCCACTAGTGGAAACATCCTCTCCACATCCACTCTATCCAAGCCTTTCACTATTCGGTAAGTTTCAATGAGGGGGCCCCTCATCCTTAGGGGTTAGGAGGGAGGGATAGATCAGCCATGATTGAATGGCGGAGTCGACTTGATGGGCCGAATGGCCTAATTCTGTTCCTACCACTTATGAGTCCACGGTGACTATCGACCACCCTTACACACTAATTCTGTTATCCCACTTAGTTTAGTTTAGTTATCATTGTCACTGTGAAAAGCATTTGTGTTGTGTGCTGTAAGGGGTAAGCCATTTAGAACGGAGACGAGGAAACACTTTTTCTCACAGAGAGTTGTGAGTCTGTGGAATTCTCTGCCTCAGAGGCCGGTTCTCTGGATACTTTCAAGAGAGAGCTAGATAGGGCCCTTAAAGATAGCGGAGTCAGGGGATATGGGGAGAAGGCAGGAACGGGGTACTGATTGTGGATGATCACATTGAATGGTGGTGCTGGGTTGTCTATCACTATACAGTCAGGGAAAAGTATGCATGATTAAAATCAAGTCGTCCACGGTGAACGGATACAGGATAAAGGTAATAATGTTCAGTGCAAAGTCCAGTAACATTTGATCAAGGATAATTCAAAGGTCTCCGATAACCATTAGAGCCGTCGTCTAGTTGATGATACGATGGTTCACTGACACATCTATTCCCTCCACACTAGGGGCAATTTGATCAAGTTTGCATGTTCTCCCTGTGGGATCCCTGCGGCCTATAACATCCTGAAGCCATGGTCTCCGGTAGGAAAGTGTCGAATCGGGACCTCCAAGCCGCCCGCGCAATGTGTTTGACCGTCCCGACGTCGGAGTTTCGATCGCCCCGACGAGAGGGCCTTTCCATCGGACCGTAGGTCGCGGCGACTACGGAGGGTTGATGGCCCCGACCACGGATGAACAAAGGAGGAGGACTGACTGAACTTTGTTGCCTTCCACCTCAGTGAAGAATGCTGTGGTGGATGTTTGTGTTAAATCTTATTGTGTATTGTGTGTTCTTTTTAAGTGTATCGCTGCTGGCAAATTCATTTCACTGCACCTTCGGGTGCATGTGACGAATAAAATTGATTTTGACTTTGACATGTGTGTTTTCTCCGGGTGCTCCGGTTTCCGCCCACAATCCAAAGACGCGTGGGTATGTATTTTAATTGGCTTCTGTAAACTGTACATAAGCGGGTAAGAAAATGGGATAACATAGAACTACTGTGAGCAGGAGATCGGTGAGCATACAGTAGAATCATAGTCAGACAGCACGGAAACAGACGCTTCTGCTCACCGAGTCCGCGCCGACCAGCGATCGCCCACACACTGGTTCCATCCTACACACCAGGGACATTTTACAGAAGCCAATTAACCTACAAACCTGTACGCATTTCGAGTGTGGGGAGAAACCAGTGCACCCGGAGAAAACCCACGCGGTCACAGGGAGAACGTGCAAACTCCGTATGGACAGCACCCGTATTCAGGATTGAACCCGGGTCACTGGTGCTGTGAGGCTGCAACTATACTGGGGGGGGGGGGCACTGTGATGGCCCTGAAGGGGTCAAAGGTTAGGGGGTGAAGGCAGGGGAAAGGGAAAGGTGGATCAGCCATCATTGAATGACAGAGTAGACTTGAAGGACCGAATGGCCTAATTTAGTTCCTATGATTTATGAACATTAATGCACCATGGACTCGGTGGGCTGAAGGGCCTGTCTCTATGCTGTAGCACTAAACAAGCTAAGTTTGTGCAGCATGGTGGCGCAGTGGTTGCCTCACAGCGCTTTCAGCGAGCTAGAGTCCCGGGTTCGATCCTGGCTACAGGTGCTGTCTCTACATTCTCCCCGTGACCCGCGTGGGATTTCTCCGAGATCTCCGGTTTCCTCCCACACTCAACAGACGTACAGGTTTGTAGGTTCATTGGCTTGGTGTAAGTGTAAACATTGACCCCGGTGTGTGTAGGATGGTGTCAATGTGCGGGGGGGATCGCTGGTTGGCGCGGACCCGGTGGGCCGAAGGGCCTGCTTTTCCGCGCTGTATCTCTAAACAAAAACGAAACTAAGTGAAGGTAAACACCTCGTCCGTTGTTGCAGTCCAGCTTCAACCACACCAGCCACGACTTGCCGCCGCTCAGCCGCCTCTTCTCCAGCTCCGTCACCACCACTCCGCTGTCCAGCAGCACCTGGAACCGGTCCAGACGCTCGGCCAGCTCCGCGCAGGCCGCCACCTTGTCCCTGGGCAGCGGGAAGGCGTACAGGATGTCGTCAAAGCCACAGTCCGCGTAGAAGCGAGCTTCGGCCAGCGTGGACACGGCGATGCGGCGCGCCGACAACCGCCCGTCATGATGTCCGCGCACTCCCTGCAATCAGAGGCGCACAGCGTTACTTTAGTACCGTTCGGTTCAGTTGAGAGATACAGCGCGGAAACAGGCCCTTCGACCCACCCAGTCCCCGCCGACCAGCGATCCCCGCACACTAACGCTATCCTACACCCACTAGGGACAATTTAGACTGATAGCAAGCACACAATACCCAATCCAATTGGAGAAAACCCACGCAGGTCACGGGAAGAACGTGCAAACTCCGCACAGACAGCACCTGTAGTCAGGATCGAACCTGGGTCTCCGGAACTGCAAGCGCTGTAAGGCAGCAACTCCACCGCTGTGTCACCGTGCCGCCCTGGACGAAGTGGGACAGACCTGGATTGTTATCAATGGACAATAGACAATAGGTGCAGGAGTAGGCCATTTGGCCCTTCGAGCCAGCACCGCCATTCAATGTGATCATCCCCAATCAGTACCCTGTTCCACCGCCCTCTGAGGCAGAGAATTCCACACACTCACCACTCTCTGTGAGAAAAAGTGTTTCCTCATCTCCGTTCTAAATGGCTTTTCTCCTTATTCTTAAACTGTGGCCCCTGGTTCTGGACTCCCCCAACATCGGGAACATGTTTCCTGCCTCTAGCGTGTCCAAACCCTTAACAATCTTATATGTTTCAATGAGATATCCTCTCATCCTTCTAAAGTCCAGAGTGTACAAGCCCAGCCGCTCCATTCTCTCAGCATTTGACATTCCCACCATCCCGGGAATTAACCTTGTAAACCTACGCTGCACTCCCTCAATAGCAAGAATGTCCTTCCTCAAATTAGGGGACCAATACTGCACACAATACTCCAGGTGTGGTCTCACTGGGGCTCTGTACAACTTCAGAAGGACCTCTTTGCTCCTATATTCGATTCCTCTTGTTATAAAGGCCAACATGCTATTCGCTTTCTTCACTGCCTGCTGTACCCGCATGCTTACTTTCATAGACTGATGAACAGGGATCCCGTTGTACTTGCCCTTTTCCCAACTTGACGCCATTTAGATAGCAATCTGCCTTCCTGTTTTTGCTACTATTTTCTCACCTCTCCCCCTTCACGCCCAAAAGAAAACCTCTGTGAACGAACATTTGGTCCCCTGTTCTGATAGTCCTTTATATGATCGTGCTACAAATGTTGCTTCATAATACTCTGATATTGTCCCTTGAGATGCCTTATTTTATTTAACGCACCGTGCAAATTCAGATTATTTCCAGTTAAGAGTCATAAATGCTTTCTACTATTGTGTTTGGTTTAGTTTAGTTTATTGTCACATGTACCGAGGTACAGTGAAAAGCTTTTGTTGCGTGCTATCCATCAGCAGAAAGACAATACATGATTACAATCGAGCCACATTCATTGTATTCAAATTTTGTATTGTATTCAAATTTATTGTCATTGTCTCAATTTGAGACAACAAAATGAATTTCCCTTAGGCAGTATCATTAAAAAAATCACCCAAAAAATAAATAAATAATAAATAAATAATAAAACATATTAAAAATAGAATTGAAATTGAATTAAAAAAAGCATAAACACAGAAAGTCCACGACACAACATAACATAAATGGCACCAAGGTGAGGATGGCACCATAGTCCAGCCAGCCTCCCCTCCGTGTTCATCCGTGGTCGGGGCCTTCCGAGCACCCGCAGTCGCCGCCCCGGGTGGCCCGATGTTCAGGCCCTCACGCCGGGCTGGTGGAACGCCGACGCCGAATCCCGACGGTGAGCATCCTCCTCCTCAGCGGCCCGGACCTCCCGATCAGCCGCCTCCCGCTGCCGGAGTCTGCAGCTCCCGAGTCCGCAGGCCGAGCCGGGCAGAGTCGCAGGACCCCGCGCTGTCCATCAGCGCCGCCCGCGTTGGGAGCTCCGCAAACCGTAGCTCCATGATGTCGGTGCAGCAGGTCCAGCACTCCGGGCTCCAGACGGCGATCCCCGGTAAGGCATCGCCAGCCCCGCGATGTTTCAGCGCTGTCCCGCCGCTGCTGGAGCTCCGGTCGATCCCGGCAGGAAAGTCCGCGCCAATCCAGGTAGGTAGGCCGCTGTGGGGGGGAAGGGGTGGGGCGAGGACGCGACTCGAATAATAGTCGCGTCCTCACCAGGAAGCGGCTGAAGGACGGTATCCCCGCACCGTGCCCTCTTCCCCCACCAGGAAGCGGCTGAAATAAACGGTATCCCCCGATACCGGGCTGTGCCCTCTTCACCCCACATAAAAAACACAAAAAAACACTCTGTACTTCAAGAGTACATTTTCAACATAACAAAATAAACAAAAAAACAAAAAGATACCGGGCTGTAGGTGGAGGCTGCTGGCACCCGCTCTCTGGTTGTGGTAGGATGATTTAGTTGCCTGATAACAGCTGGGAAGAAACTGTCCCTGAATCTGGAGGTGTGCGTTTTCACACTTCTGTACCTTCTGCCCGATGGGAGAGGGGAGACGAGGGAGTGGCCGGGGTGAGACTGGTCCTTGATGATGCTGCTGGCCTTGCCGAGGCAGCGTAAGGTGTAGATGGAGTCAGTGGAAGGGAGGTTGGTTTGTGCGATGGTCTGGGCTGCAACTGTCCACAATTCACTGCAATTCACCCCAGACTGTGATGACTCTTTGCACGCCGGTCCCAGAATAGGATCTGCTGACATCCATTACAATTTAAACGTAGGAAGATGGTTCCCGATGTTGGAGAAGTCCAGACAAGGGGTCACAGTTTAAGGATAAGGGGGAAATCTTTTAGGACCAAGATGAGGAAAACATTTTTTGCACAGAGAGTGGTGAATCTCTGGAATTCTCTGCCCACAGAAGGTAGTTGAGGCCAGTTCATTGGCTATATTTAAGAGGGAGTTAGATGTGGCCCTTGTGGCTAAAGGGATCAGGGGGTATGGAGAGAAGGCAGGTACAGGATACTGAGTTGGATGATCAGCCATGATCATATTGAATGGCGGTGCAGGCTCGAAGGGCCGAATGGCCTACTCCTGCACCTAATTTCTATGTTTCTATGTATGTAACCCTGAAGCAGATCTTGACATACACAGACTTTCCCTCCACAGCCAGCACAGGACTATGAATTATGACCCCACCAAAACGCAAAGTGTTGGAGTAACTCAGCGGGTCAGGCAGCATCTCTGGAGGGAATGGACAGGTGATGTTTCTGGAACATCACCTACCGATGTTCTCCACAGATGCTGCCTGACCCGCTGAGTTACTCCAGCACTCTGTGAAACGTCACCTATCCATGTTCTCCACAGATGCTGCCTGACCCGCTGAGTTACTCCAGCACTCTGTGAAACGTCACCTATCCATGTTCTCCACAGATGCTGCCTGACCCACTGAGTTACTCCAGCACTCTGTGTCTGTCTTTGGTATAAACCAGCATTTGCAGTTCTTTGTTTCTATAAACTAGGTGATGTTTTGGGTAGGGACCACGCTTTAATCTCAACCTCCAGCTCCCTGTATCTCTAGCTTCTTCATATCGGCCATTCCATCACCCCTTGTTTGAAGAAGGGTCTCGACCCAAATCGTCACCCATTCCTTCTCTCCAGACGCTGACTGTCCCAATGAGTTATTCCATCACCCCTGTCGTTTAAGAAGGAACTGCAGATGCTGGAAAAACCGTAGGTAGATAAAAATGCTGGAGAAACTCAGCGGGTGAGGCAGCATCTATGGAGCGAAGGAATAGGTGACGTTTCGGGTCGAGACCCGAAACGTCACCTATTCCTTCGTTCCATAGATGCTGCCTCACCCGCTGAGTTTCTCCAGCATTTTTATCTACCCCTGTCGTTTAGTTCAGTTTAGTTTAGAGACCTCGCAGAAACAGGCCCTTCAGCCCAACAAGTTCGCACCGATCAGCGATCACCCCGTACATTAACACTATCCTGCACACTAGGAACAATTTCCTTTTTTCTTTACCAAGCCAATTAACTTACAAACCCGGAAATCTTTGGAGTGTGGGAGGAAACTGGAGCACCTGGCGAAACCCCACGTCGGTCACAGGGAGAATGTACAAACTCTGTACAGACAGCAGCCACAGCCTGGATTGAACCCAGGTCTCTGGCGCTGTGAGAAACATAGACAATAGGTGCAGGAGTAGGCCATTCGGCCCTTCGAGCCTGCACCGCCTTTCAATATGATCATGGCTGAAATCTAAAATCAGTACCCCGTTCCGGCTTTTTCCCCATATCCCTTGATTCCCTTGGGCCTAAGAGCTAAATCTAACTCTCTCTTGAAAACATCCAGTGAATTGGCCTCCACTGCCTTCTGTGGCAGAGAATTCCACAGATTCACAACTCTCTGGGTGAAAAAGCTTTTCCTCATCTCTGTCCTGAATGGGCCTTCCCCCTTATTCTTAAACTGTGACCCCTGGTTCTGGACTCTCCCCAACATGGGGGACATTTTTCCTGCATCTACCCTGTCCAATCCTCTAAGAATTTTATATGTTTCTATAGGATCCCCTCTTATCCTTGTAAATCCCAGTGACCCTCCCAGCTGCGTCTATCTCTGACCTACAAAGCACATATCACTAAGCTCAGAGGTAACCTGAGTCTGAAGAAGGGTCTCGACCCGAAACGTCACCGATTCCTTCGCTCCATAGATGCTGCCTCACCCGCTGAGATTCTCCAGCATGTTTGTCTACCTAAGCTTAAAGGGAAAAGTCAGTTGCAGAAATGCTCTTCTTAGTAAGCAGAGTAGGTATGTTGCAAAACTTACCTTCAGCGGCGCTGCAGTTCTGCCGCTGCCCGTGTGCGCGACTTTGGCGCCTTTGAGAGAGGGGGCGGGTTTAAAACGCGATTTTCTCTAGGCTGTTGAAATCGAGGTTGTTCAGCCTACTTAGTTGTTGACGAAAAATCCCTGCGAAATACGTTCGCTGCAGGTATTTTTAAACTAAATTGGGTTATTTAATTGTTAGAGTAGATTAAAAATCACCCTCTAAAGCCGCGAACCCCGACAACGGGACGGATCTCATGTAGGGGACAAGGCAAGGTAGGTTGTTTATTTTTACATTAAAAAGGGATTCTTAAGATCCCTTTATACAAAAGGTTATGTTGCGAGTAGCTGACTTGGGGGCCCATTCAATCCCGTACTGTTTTTTATGCCATATGGGCTTCAAATTCACCGCAATGGCAGCGTTCCAAACCAGCGCGTTCCACAAAATCCCACTTGCTGATTTAAATGGCCATTAATTTACAGCATTTGAACACTAAATCCCTTCCATTTGGCCTATAAATTAATGTCAATGAGATTTAAAAATCATGTTTTATTGTGAATTCTTGTGTGAATGTTCTTTGGACACTTAGGCTATTTAAAAATGTTAATCTTTCCTTAAGAAATGAATAGATGTTTAGATCTAGTAATTGAATTTTGGAATTAGCTACAATTGGGTAACTAACTAATATGCTTTAATTTCAGGTCATCCAAGTAAGATTGTTTAATATTTGTTTCAGAATGCTTCAATCTATAATAACTGAACATTTCTTTCAGTTCCCTTAATTTTTAATAAAGTTATGGCCATTTCACTGTCCTCGATCACAGCTTTTGTGTTAAGTCAATGGAAAATCAATAGGGAACAAGATGCTAATTTCCGAGTATGAAAATGGCCATAACTTTTTTTAATACTGAAGATATGAAAGTGAATTAGGTGTCAAATTAAACTTCTTTTTATGCTTTATCTGATGGGATAAATTGCAGACCTTGATTTTTTAAATCTCAAAATTTTGTAACATTGCTAAGCAGAGTACCTCAAAATGGGGAGCAAATTCTACAACCATTTGATCAACAGCTCTGGCTCTCTGCTTCTCCGCTGCCGAGTGTGCCTTCGCAGTATTGTAGCCCTCAGCTCATGCAAGGATGATTCATCCTGTGCTAAACACAAGCCGACCAAGACTGACAACCTCTACCTATTCTCTGGCAAGAGGTGCGGCTGGTCAAAAAGAACGCCTCAGACAATGAGGATGAATCGAATGTAGGAGCAAAGAGGTCCTTCTGCAGTTGTACGGAGCCCTAGTGAGACCACACCTGGAGTATTGTGTGCAGTTTTGGTCCCCTAATTTGAGGAAGGAAATTCTTGCTATTGAGGGAGTGCAGCGTAGGTTTACCAGGTTAATTCCCGGGATGGCGGGACCGTCATACGCTGAGAGAATGGAACGGCTTGTACACTCTGGAGTTTAGAAGGATTAGAAGGGATCTCATTGAAACATATAAGATTGTTCAGGGCTTGGACATACTAGAGGCAGGAAACATGTTCCCGATATTGGGGGAGTCCAGAACCAGGGGCCACAGTTTAAAAATAAGGAGTAAGCCATTTAGAACGGAGATGAGGAAACACTTTTTCTCACAGAGAGTGGTGAGTCTGTGGAATTCTCTGCTTCAGAGCGCGGTGGATGCAGGTTCTCTGGATACTTTCAAGAAAGAGCTAGATAGGGCTCTTAAAGATAGCGGAGTCAGGGGATATGGGCAGAAGGCAGGAACGGGGTACTGATTGGGGATGATCAGCCATGATCACATTGAATGGCAGTGCTGGCTCGAAGGGCCGAATGGCCTACTACTGCACCTATTGTCTATTGTCTATTGATGAAAGACGCCCTCTACATGACCACTCTTTGCTACCTCAGTGTTTCCCCTGGGCTGCAGGGCATCATCCAGAAGTCACAGACTCTGGGAAGAGAGACTTGAGAGATCACCGGAAGACATTCACGTTAATGCTCAGTTCACACTAACCAACCTGACCAGTTCTTCCATGGCCAGAGTGAGACCCACCGTAAATTGGAGGAGCAGCACCTCATACTTCGCTTGAGTAGTTTACACCCCAGCGGTATGAACATTGCCTTCTCCAATTTCAGGTAGTCCCTGCTTTCTCCCTCCTTCCCCTCCCCTTCCCAGCTCTCCCACATCCCACTGTCTCCGCCTCTTCCTTTCTTTTTACCGCCCCCCCCCAACATCATTCTGAAGAAGGGTCTCGACCCGAAACGCCACCTATTCATTCGCTCCATAGATGCTGCCTCACCCGCTGAGTTTCTCCAACATTTTTGTCTATTTTTCCAACATCTGCAGTTTCTTCTTACCATATAACCATATAACCATATAAAACCATATAACAATTACAGCACGGAAACAGGCCATCTCGACCCTTCTAGTCCGTGCCGAACACATAATCTCCCACTAGTCCCCCTCATATACCTGCGCTCAGACCATAACCCTCCTCAGTCCCTTCCCATCCATATATCATATCCAATTTATTTTTAAATGATAAAAACGAACCTGCCTCCACCACCTTCACTGGAAGCTCATTCCACACAGCTACCACTCTCTGAGTAAAGAAGTTCCCCCTCATGTTACCCCTAAACTTCAGTCCCTTAATTCTCATGTCATGTCCCCTTGTTTGAATCTTCCCTATTCTCAGTGGGAAAAGCTTTTCCACGTCAACTCTGTCTATCCCTCTCATCATTTTAAAGACCTCTATCAAGTCCCCCCTTAACCTTTGCGCTCCAAAGAATAACACCCTAACTTATTCAACCTATCTCTGTAACTTAGTTGCTGAAACCCAGGCAACATTCTAGTAAATCTCCTCTGTACTCTCTCTATTTTGTTGACATCCTTCCTATAATTAGGCGACCAAAATTGTACACCATACTCCAGATTTGGCCTCACCAATGCCTTGTACAATTTTAACATTACATCCCAGCTTCTATACTCTTAAACACCTCCTGAGCTGCGACACGCTGCATGACACATGTGCACTGTAAAGGACCTTGCAGAGGCCAACCACGTGGCACTAAAGTTTGCACGCTCTTGACAAACAGTCCTGAGACGACACGAAAAGATAATCCCCGCTGCTCCACCGCGCCGCGCCGCCCCCGGTACTTACACCGTTTTGTGGGTCTTCATGTGCGGCCGGAGCTGGACGCCCAGGGCCTGGCTGCGCTCCAGCATTTTCCTGGCGTTACGTTCAACCTTCCGGATATCAACCGTGAACGCAGGGGTGAGCAGTTGCTGGACCGTTGCTACGGAAACCATGGTCTCCTTCCAACCCTGAAGACAAAGGCACAAGGCTTGATCAACATTCGATGATTCTCGACCGTTATTCCTCATAGAAACATAGAAAATAGGTGTAGGAGGAGGCCATTCGGCCCTTCGAGCCAGCACCGCCATTCATTGTGATCATGGCTGATCATCCCCAATCAATAATCCGTGCCTGCCTTCTCCCCATATCCCTTGACTCCACTAGTCCCTGGTGCTCTAACTCTGTCTTAAATCCATCCAGATTCAGATTCAGATTCAATTTTAATTGTCATTGTCAGTGTACAGTACAGAGACAACGAAATGCATTTAGCATCTCCATTGAAGAGCGACATAGCAAACGATTTGAATAAATAATAATAAGTGTCGGGGGGGGGGGGGGGGGGGGGGGATTGGCAGTCACCGAGGTACGTTGTTTAGTAGAGTGACAGCCGCCGGAAAGAAGCTGTTCCTCGACCTGCTGGTTCGGCAACGGAGAGACCTGTAGCGCCTCCCGGATGGTAGGAGGGTAAACAGTCCATGGTTGGGGTGAGAGTAGTCCTTGGCGATGCTGACCACTCTTTGTGGCTATCCAGTGACTTGGCCTCCGCTGCCCTCTGTGACAGGGAATTCCATAAATTCACCACTCTCTGGGTGAAAATGTTCTTTCTCACCTCAGTCTTAAATGACCTCCCCTTTATTCTAAGACTGTGGCCCCTGGTTCTGGACTCGCCTCCTCCTCGTTTAACTGTTCTTGTTCTCAGTCAGGTAATTTCTACAAACTATCTGGGCCTACCTGATCATCCCGGTTGCCAAACACTTTAATTCCAATTCCCATTCCCACACTGACCTTTCTGTCCTGGGCCTCCTCCATTGTCAGAGTGAGGCCCAGCGCAAACTGGAGGAACAGCACCTCATATTTCGCTTGGGCAGCTGACAGCCCATCGGTATGAACATTGACTTCTCTAACTTCAAGTAACCCTTGCTTTCCCTTTCTCTCCATCCCTCCACCGCCCCAAGTCTTACCAGCTTCAATGTTGTCTTGTTAATTGTCATTGTCTGTAACTCCTTTTCACCTAGCACACAGCTAACAATGGCCCATGTCCTTTATCATCGTTACTTTTTTGCATATCTTTCATTCATTTGTCCTGTATCTCTCTACATCATCGTCTATATCTATCGTTTCCCTCTTCCCCGACACTCAGTCTGAAGAAGGGTTTCTTGCTATTGAGGGAGTGCAGCGTAGGTTTACAAGGTTAATTCCCGGGATGGAGGGACTGTCATACGCTGAGAGAATGGAGCGGCTGGGCTTGTACACTCTGGAGTTTACAAGGATGAGAGGGAATCTCATTGAAACATATAACATTATTAAGGGCTTGGACACGCTAGAGGCAGGAAACATGTTCCCGATGTTGGGGGAGTCCAGAACCAGGGACCACAGTTTAAGAGTAAGGAGTAAGCCATTTTGAACGGAGACGAGGAAACACTTTTTTTCACAGAGAGTGGTGAGTCTGTGGAATTCTCTGCCTCAGAGGGCGATGGAGGCCGGTTCTCTGGATGCTTTCAAGAGAGAGCTAGATAGGGTTCTTAAAAATAGCGGAGTCAGGGGATATGGAGAGAAGGCAGGAACGGGGTACTGATTGGGGATGATCAGCCATGATCACATTGAATGGCGGTGCTGGCTCGAAGGGCCAAATGGCCTCCTCCTGCACCTATTGTCTATTGTCTATTAACCCGAAACGTCACCTATTCCTTCTCTCCAGAGTTGCCGCCCATCCCGTTGAGTTACTCCAGCTTTCTGTGCCTATCTTCGGTTTAATATAATCTTTGGTTTAAACCAGCATCTGCAGTTCCTTCCTGCACAATTACTTTATGATGCTTTTATTGATGTACCAAGGCCATTGTGATTTCAGATTATATCTACAGGTGCAGCCACTTTCTAGGAACGAGTGTACCTGCGCTCTAGATCCCACTGCTCCACAACACTCCCCAGGGCCCTGCCATCCCGCACAGTGCGGGAAACTCTACCTCACACTTTACCCACGCACTCCGTCAAGCACTTCATGAAACATCTGTGGAAGAATCGATAGTTTTCCTAACAGCAACTTGAGCGCCCAGGAGCGGAAAAGACTACAAAAAGTAGGAAACACTGCCCAGTCCATCATCGGCTCTGATCTCCCTACCATCGAGGGGATCTATCGCAGTCGCTGCCTCAAAAAGACTGGCAGCATCATCAAGGACCCACACCATCCTGGCCACACACTCATCTCCCCGCTACCTTCAGGTAGAAGGTACAGGAGCCTGAAGACTGCAACGTCCAGGTTCAGGAATAGCTACTTCCCCACAGCCATCAGGCTATTAAACTCAACTGAAACAAATCTCTGAACACTAATAGACCACTATCTGTTTATTTTCACTATATCAGTATATTTATTGATGTGTGTATATATTTATATAATGGTATATGGACACACTGATCTGTTCTGTATTCGTGCCTACTATATTCCGTGTGCTGAAGCAAAGCAAGAATTTCATTTTCCTATCTGGGACACATGACAATAAATTCTCTTGACTTGACTTGATCTTTCACTCATTTGTTCTAAATCTCTCTACATCACCGTCTGCTCTCAGTCTGAAGAAGTGTCTCGCCCCGAAACGTCACCCATTCCTTCTCTCCAGAGGTGCCGCCTGTCCCGTTGAGTTATTCCAGCTTTCCGTGCCTACCTTCGGTTTAAACCAGCACCTGCAGTTCCTTCCTCCACAATTTATTTATGATGCTTTTATTGATGTATAAAGGCCGCTGTGATTTCAGATTATATCTACAGATGAGGAAACTTTCTAGGAACTGTGTACCTGTTCTCCCAGATCCCTCTGGTCTACACACTCTGTCTACCTGTGGCATCAACGTGGTACCTCTTTCTACCAATTTCAGGGAACTATGCACCTGCACTCCCAGATCCCTCGCTCTGCATCACCTGTATCCACCTATCACTTGCCAGTCTTTGTCCCTCCCCCCAGAGGAGCAGAATTAGGCCATTCGGCCCATCGAGTCTACTCCGCCATTCAATCATGGCTGATCTATCTCTCCCTCCCAACCCCACTCTCCTGCCTTCTCCCCGTAACCCCTGACGCCCTGTTAAGGGCATGGACGCACGAGAGGCAGGAAACATGTTCCCGATGTTGGGGGAGTCCAGAAACAGGGGCCACAGTTTAAGAATAAGGGGTAAGCCATTTAGAACAGAGACGAGGAAACACTTTTTCTCACAGAGAGTGGTGAGTCTGTGGAATTCTCTGCCTCAGTGGGCGGTGGAGGCAGGTTCTCTGGATGCTTTCAAGAGAGAACTAGATAGGGCTCTTAAAAATAGTGGAGTCAGGGGATATGGGGAGAAGGCAGGAACAGGATACTGATTGGGGATGATCAGCCAGGATCACATTGAATGATCCTGGCTGATCCTGAGGCAGAGAATTCCACAGACTCACCAATCTCTGTGAGAAAAAGTGTTTCCTCGTCTCCGTTCTAAATGGCTTACTCCTTATTCTTAAACTGTGGCCCCTGGTTCTGGACTCCCTCAACATTGGGAACATGTTTCCTGCCTCTAGCGTGTCCAAACCCTTAACAATCTTATATATGTCAATGAGATCCCCTCTCATTCTTCTAAACTACATAGTATACAACCCCAGCTGCTCCATTCTCTCAGCACATGACAGTGCCGCCATCCCGGGAATTAACCTTATAAAATGAATATAGAACAAATGAATGAAAGGTGTGCAAAAATGTAACTTCTTCAATGTAGGCAGCATACCTTGAGGAGATTTCTCAGTGGAGCAGCCAAAATGTGTAGGAAGGAACTGCAGAAGATGGTTAGTGTCCCTCTGAGTTACTCCAGCATTTTGTGTCTTTCTCCAGAGATGCTGCCTGACCCGCTGTTACTCCAGCACTTTGTTTTTCTCTGCACTCTTTCCAGCTTATAGACTTCTTTCATATGACGAATTAATGAATATTCAACAAAGTGTCTCATAACACATGTTATAAATAAAGTCTTACACATCCAAAAACAAAAAGCATGGCTACATTTAAATGTAAGGATCAGATCTTTGCAATCATATATATAGAAACCTACATATATTAAAAATATTTAACGCTGCTTTACCTTTTAAGTGCCTCTGCTTCTCTGGGATTATCTATTTCAGGGTCAACGTCACAGCAAGGGATTGTCTATAAATTGCTTTTGGGGGATGAATTGGAAAAAGTAGCAAATGCATAACAATCTTCCTAATTTGAGGAAGAACATTCTTGCTATTGAGGGAGTGCAGGATAGGTTCATAAGGTTAATTCTCGGAATTGCGGGACTGTCATATGAATGGAACGGCTGGGCTTGTACACTCTGGAGTTTAGAAGGATGAGAGGCGATCTCATTGAAACATATAAGATTATTAAGGGTGTGGACAAGCTAGAGGCAGGAAACATGTTCCCGATGTTGGAGGAGTCCAGAACCAGGGGCCACAGTTTAAGAATAAGGAGTAAGCCATTTAGAACGGAGAGGAGGAAACACTTTTTCTCACAGAGAGTTGTGAGTCTGTAGAATTCTCTGCCTAAGAGGGCGGTGGAGGCAGGTTTTCTGGATACTTTCAAGAGATAGCTAGATTGGGCTCTTAAAGATAGTGGAGTCAGGGGAGAGAAGGCAGGAACTGATTGGGGATGATCAGCCATGATCACATTGAATGGCAGTGCCGGCTCGATGGGCCAAATGGCCTACTCCTGCACCTACTGTCTATTGTCTATCTTAGAAACATAGAAAACAAAGAAAAGCAGGTGCAGGAGTTGGTCATTTGGCCCTTCGTCCTTTTGACCCACAACACCATTCAATATGATCATGGCTGATCATCAAAAATCAGTACCCCGTTCCTGCTTTTTCCCCATATCCCTTGATTCCCTTAGTCCCAAGACCTAAATCTAACTCTCTCTTGAAAACACACAGTGAATTTGCCTCCACTGCCTTCTGTGGCAGATAATTCCACAGATTCACAACTCTCTGGGTGAAAACGTTTTTCCTCATCTCAGTCCTAAATGGCCTGCCCCTTATTTGCCCTACTCCTAAATTCCTGTCTGTGGAATTCTCTGCCAGTTCTCTGGATACTTTCAAGAGAGAGCTAGATAGGGCTCTTAAAGATAGCGGAGTCAGGGGATGTGTGGAGAAGGCAGGAACGGGGTACTGATTGGGGATGATCAGCCGTGATCACATTGAAAGGCGGTGCTGGCTCGGAGGGCCGAATGGCCTACTCCTGCACCTATTGTCTATTGTCTATTATTCTTAAACTGTGACCCCTGGTTCTGGACTTCCCTTCTTCTTCTTGCCTATGGCGTGCACAGCCTAAAGTTGTAAGATAACTTGTTCTGTTCGATCTTCAGTTTGTGCTCGTCCGGTTGATTGCATTCGTCGAAACAGGGCTGACCATGTGAAGGTTGCAATCTCCCACCTCCTGGATTCCCCCAACATCATTTTACCTGCATCTAGCCAGAATATTATATGTTTCTATAAGATATCCCCTCATCCTTCCATTGAATACAAGCCCAATCCATCCATTCTTTCATCCTATGTCAGTCTTTCATTCATTTGTTCTATATCTCTCTGCACCACCGTCTATATCTATATAGGGGCGGGGGTGTGTGGGTGAAAGCTGGAAAAAGGACATGAGGAAAGGATGGAGTCTGAAAAAGGGTCCTGACCTGAAATGTTACCTATCCATTTTCTCCAGAAATACTGCCTGACCCGCTGAGTTACTCATGAGTTTAGTTTAGTTTAGTTCAGATATACAGCACGGAAACAGGCCCATCGGCCCACCGGGTCCGCGCCGACCAGCGATCCCCCGCACATTAACACTATCCAACACCCACTAGGGACAATTTACACTTACACCAAGACAATTAAACTACAAACCTACACATCTCTGGAGTCTGGGAGGAAACCGAAAAACTCGGAGAAAACCCACGCAGGTCACGGGGAGAACGTACAAACTCCGTACAGACAGCACCCGTAGTCGGGATGGAACCCGGTCCCTGATTCTGTGAGGCAGCGACTCTACCGCTGCCCCACCGTGGCTGCCCGGAAGTGATAGATACAGAATTAGGCCATTCGGCCCATCCAGTCTACTCCGCCATTCAATCATGGCTGATCTATCTCTCCCTCCTAACCCCATTCTCCTGCCTTCTCCCCGTAACCCCTGACACCCGCACTAATCAAGAATCTATCTATCTGTGTCTGGCTTAAATATACCCACTGACTTGGCCTCCACAGCCTTCTTGACCCTGTGCCTGTGAGCCCCAGCTGGCTGCTGTCTGCGCCTTGCCCATAGTGCGGGATTTGTGGACGGTCCCTGCGCCGCCGGCGGGGGATGGATGATCACGTGAGGAGGAGGGGATCAAACGCCGCCCGGCGCCAGCGGGGACAGGGGGGTCACGTGGTACGTCGGTGTCACATGGTTTCCACGAGGGGGAGGGTCAGATGGGTCCGTCACTGGGAGGGGTTTGCGTGTAGCGTCATGACGTTGTGCGTCACGGGGATTGAGTTTGCGCGGTGCGTCACGACGTGTTGCGTCACGGGGATGTGATGAGATGGGGTGGCGTGGAACGTCACGGGGAGGGGTTTGCGTGTTGCGTCACGGGGATGGGATGCGATGGCATGGTGTTTTGCGTCACGGGGAGGGGGTTGCGTGGTGCGTCACGACGTTCTACGTCACGGGGATTGAGTTTGCGCGGTGCGTCACGACGTGTTGCGTCACGGGGATGTGATGAGATTACGTGGCGTGGAACGTCACGGGGAGGGGTTTGCGTGTTACGTCACGGGGATGGGATGAGGGTTACGTGCTGCGTCACGACGTGTTACGTCACGGGGAATGGGGTTACGTGCTGCGTCACGACGTGGTACGTCACGGGGAATGGGGTTGCGCGGTGCGTCACGACGAGATGCGTCACGGGGAATGGGGTTGCGCGGTGCGTCACGACGAGTTGCGTCACGGGGATTGAGGTCACGTGGGGGGAAGATGGCGGACGCGGACGAGGAGTTGATGCTGCTGAGTGTGGGCGACCTGCCCGTCCGCGGCTACGGCCTCATGGAGGAGATCCGCCGCCAGGGGAAGCTCTGCGACGTCACCCTCAGGGTGAGCAGGGGGGAGGCACCGCCTGCTGGGGGAGAGGGCGACGGGGGAGATGGGGGGGAGAGGGGCAGAATGGGATAAGGGACATGGACAAGTTGTTGATTAGAGCGGGTGTCACGTCCAGGGTTTGTGGGCGAATAGGCAGGACAATGGGAATTGGAGCAGAGATCAGAGATCAGTCGTGATTGAATGGAGGAATATTCAACCGTTTGACCTGTTTTTACAAAATGTTAAATGGTCATCTAGACATAGATCACAAGACCTACACTGAACCCAAACCAATTAGGAGCAGACGAGGGCATTCGATCCAATTTGTGATCCCAGCTACAAAGACAGATGTGTACAGCAATTCGTTCTTCCCCCGCACAATTAAAGCATGGAATAATCTCCACCCAACTATAGTTACCCAACCAGATGCAACTACATTTAAAGTAGCTCTTTCTTCCCAATAACCCTCTCTGGTTTAAGCCCTCCCTTCACCACCTCCAGTTTAAATTCCATTTGGAATATTTTGGAGGATCAAGAAACCAAGAAACAAGAAGTAGACTCGATGGGCCGAATGGCCTAATTCTACTCCTATCTCTTGTGAACTTGCGGCGACTGCGGAGGTTTGTGGCCCCGACCACGGGGGGAATGGAGGAGGACTGACTGAACTTTGGTTCCTTCCATTACATTGATGAATGCCGTGGTGGATGTTTTGTGTTTTTTGTGTGTTCTTTTTTTATCGTACCGCTGCTGGCAAGTTCATTTCACTGCACTTCATTGTGTATGTGACGAATACATCTGACTATTGAGGAGGAGGGGGAGGGTATGTCAAGAGAGGTTGGGTGAAGGAGAGTGTGGGTGTCAGGGTAGGATTAGCGTTGCTGATGGAGGGAGGGAGAGGGTCCGGGAGGGAGAGAGTGATTGAGGGAGGGAGAAGGTCGTAAAGGCAGAAGTGTGTGATAGTGAGAGGGTGGAAGGGATGTTGAGATGGGGGAGGGAAGGAGAGGATGTTTGGGTAAGAGGTGGGATTTGGGGGGGGGGGGTGAATGATGGTGTCAGCCTATATCACAGTTAATTCAAACACAGACAGATACGACAGTGGCATTTAAGAGGCTTTTGTGTTGGCACAAAAGGAATGGCGGGCCTGTGCTGTAGTGTTCTCTATAAACGGTGTTGCCTTGCAGGTTGGTGATCACAAATACAGTGCGCACCGCATCGTGCTGGCAGCATCCATTCCATACTTCCATGCCATGTTCACAAACGACATGATTGAATGTAAGCAGGACGAGATCGCCATGCAGGGGATGGACCCAAGGTTAGTCGCCCGGCTCCTGTTCCTTTCGTAGATCTCCCAACCAATTATTTTATCTTTTGATCATTTCTATCCTTAGTTTATCTCGCTGTAATGCATTGCTGGTGGCCAAGTGTCAAGAGTTTAATTGTCATACGCACTGGGAACGGTAGAGTTGCTGCCTCTCAGCAAAATGCAGCTCCAGAGGCCCGGGTTCGATCCCAACCACGGGGTGATGTCTGTATGCAGTTTGTACATCCCCCCCCCCCCGTAATATGCGTGTGTTTTCTCCGAGGTCTATGGTTTCATCCCACACTCCAAGGACGTACAGGTTTGTAGGTTAATTGGCTTGATAAAATGTAAAAATTGTCCAGTATAAAATTGTCCAGTGCTGAGTGATGCTCTACCTAGAGCTTTTCAGCGTTCTACATCCAGATCCAGATCCAGAAATACTTACAATAAACAATATGTGCAGGGCCAGCACCGCCATTCAATGTGATCATGGCTGATCATCCGCAATCAGTACCCCGTTCCTGCCTTCTCCCCATTTCCCCTGACTCCGCTATCTTTAATAGTCCTATCTCACTCTCTCATGAAAGTATCCAGAGAACCAGCCTCCACCACCTTCTGAGGCAGAGAATTCCACACTCACAACTCTCTGTGAGAAAAAGTGTTTCCTCGTCTCCGTTTTAAATGGCTTACCCATTATTCTTAAACTGTGGCCCCTGGTTCTGGACTCCCCCAACATCGGGAACATGTTTCCTGCCTCTAGTGTGTCCAAACCCTTTACAATCTTATATGTTTCAATAAGATCACCTCTCATCCTTCTAAACTCCAGAGTGTACAAGCCCAGCCGCTACATTCTCACATCATATGACAGTCCCGCCATCCCGGGAATTAACCTTGTAAACTTATGCACTCCGTCAATAGCAAGAATGTCCTTGTAATGACCATAATTGTACACACAAGTCTAAAGTGCAACCAAAACAAAGGCCAGTATTAGTCAGTGATTTTTAATAGGATCTTCCTACTGTTGATTGAAGTTGATTGGGTGTCAAATGAGATAGTTGAGGATGGAGTTAAAGGGAAAGGGTTTCTTAAATTTGTGAGCGGAGAGACAGAGGGGTGTAAAATGAGGGTAGAAGCAATAGGTAGCAAGGTGAAAAGTAAAAGTGGTAGGCAGCAAAATCCAGGGCAAAAATCAAAATGGGCCACTTTTCACCATAAGGGGTAAGTGTGTTGTAAAAACAAGTCTGAAGGCTTTGTGTCTCAATGCAAGGAGCATTCGTAATAAGGTGGATGAGTTGAATGTGCAGATAGCTATTAATGATACAGTTGGGTTCACCGAGACATGGCTCCAGGGTGACCAAGGCTGGGAGCTGAACATCCAGGGATATTCAATATTCAGGAGGGATAGACAGGAAGGAAAAGGAGGTGGGGTAGCGTTGCTGGTTAGAGAGCAGATTAACTCAATAGAAAAGAAGGACATTAGCTTGGAGGCTGTGGAATCGATATGGGTAGAGCTGCGAAACACTAAGGGGCAGAAAACGCTAGTGGGAGTTGTGTACAGGCCACCTAACAGTAGTAGTGGAGTTGGGGATGGAATCAAACAGGAAATTAGAAATGCATGCAACAAAGGTAAAACAGTTATAATGGGTTACTTCAATCTGTACATATAGATTGGGTGAATCAAATTGGCAGGGGTGCTGCGGAAGAGGATTTCTTGGAATGTATGCGGGATAGTTTTCTAAACCAACATGTAGAGGAACCAACGAGAGAGCAGGCTATTCTAGACTGGGTATTGAGTAATGAGGAAGGGTTAGTCAGCAGTCTTGTTGTGCGTGGCCCCTTGGGCAAGAGTGATCATAATATGGTTGAGTTCTTCATTAGGATGGAGAGTGGCATTGTTAATTCAGAAACGAGGGTCCTGAAGTTAAAGAAAGGTAACTTTGAGGGTATGAGACTTGAATTGGCCAAGATTGACTGGCAAGTGATTCTTAATGGGTTAACTGTGGATATGCAATGGAAGGCATTTAAAGACTGCATGGATGAACTACAACAAGTGTTCATCCCAGTTTGGCAAAAAAATAAATCTGGGACGGTAGTGCATCCGTGGATAACAAGGGAAATCAGGGATAGTATCAAAACAAAAGATGAAGCATATAAATTAGCCAGAAAAAGCAGCCTACCGGAGGACTGGGAGAAATTCAGAGACCAGCAGAGGAGGACAAAGGGCTTAATTAGGAAAGGGAAAATAGATTACGAAAGAAAACTGGCAGGGAACAAAAACTGACTGCAAAAGGTTTTTATAGATGTGTGAAGAGAAAAAGATTAGTTAAAATAAATGTAGGTCCCTGGCAGTCAAAAACAGGTGAATTGATCATGGGGAACAAGGACATGGCAGACCAATTGAATAACTACTTTGGTTCTGTCTTCACTGAGGAAGACATAAATAATCTGCCAGAAATAGCAGGGGACCAGGGGACAAATGAGATGGAGGAACTGAGTGAAATCCAGGTTAGCCGGGAAGTGGTGTTAGGTAAATTGAATGGATTAAAGGCCGATAAATCCCCAGGGCTAGATAGGCTGCATCCCAGAGTACTTAAGGAAGTAGCCCCAGAAATAGTGGATGCATTAGTGATAATTTTTCAAAACTCTTTAGATTCTGGAGTAGTTCCTGAGGTTTGGAGGGTAGCTAATGTAACCCCACTTTTTAAAAAGGGAGAGAGAGAGAAAACGGGGAATTACAGACCAGTTAGTCTAACATCGGTAGTGGGGAAACTGCTAGAATCAGTTATTAAAGATGGGATAGCAGCACATTTGGAAAGTGGTGAAATCATTGGACAAAGTCAGCATGGATTTATGAAAGGTAAATCATGTCTGACGAATCTTATAGAATTTTTCGAGGATGTAACCAGTAGAGTGGATAAGGGAGAACCAGTGGATGTTTTATATCTGTACTTTCAGAAGGCTTTCGACAAGGTCCCACATAAGAGATTAATATATAAACTTAAAGCACACGGTATTGGGGGTTCAGTATTGATGTGGATCGAGAACTGGCTGGCAGACAGGAAGCAAAGAGTAGGAGTAAACGGGTCCTTTTCACAATGGCAGGCAGTGACTAGTGGGGTACCACAAGGCTCAGTGCTGGGACCCCAGCTATTTACGATATATATTAATGATTTGGACGAGGGAATTGAATGCAACATCTCCAAGTTTGCGGATGACACGAAGCTGGGGGGCAGTGTTAGCTGTGAGGAGGATGCTAGGAGGCTGCAAGGTGACTTGGATAGGCTGGGTGAGTGGGCAAATGCATGGCAGATGCAGTATAATGTGGATAAATGTGAGGTTATCCACTTTGGTGACAAAAACAGGAAAGTAGACTATTATCTGAATGGTGTCCGATTAGGAAAGGGAGAGATGCAACGAGACCTGGGTGTCATGGTACACCAGTCATTGAAAGTAGGCATGCAGGTGCAGCAGGCAGTGGAGAAGGCGAATGGTATGTTAGCAGTCATAGCAAAAGGATTTGAGTATAGGAGCAGGGAGGTTCTACTGCAATTGTACAGGGTCTTGGTGAGACCACACCTGGAGTATTGCGTACAGTTTTGGTCTCCTAATCTGAGGAAAGACATTCTTGCCTTAGAGGAAGTACAGAGAAGATTCACCAGACTGATTCCTGGGATGTCAGGACTTTCGTATGAAGAAAGACTGGATAGACTCAGCTTGTACTCGCTAGAATTTAGAAGATTGAGGTGGGATCTTATAGAAACTTACAAACTTCTTAAGGGGTTGGACAGGCTAGATGCAGGAAGATTGTTCCCGATGTTGGGGAAGTCCCGAACAAGGGGTCACAGTTTAAGGATAAGGGGGAAATCTTTTAGGACCAAGATGAGGAAAACATTTTTCACATAGAGAGTGGTGAATCTGGAATTCTCTGCCACAGAAGGTAGTTGAGGCCCAGTTCATTGGCTATATTTAAGATGGAGTTAAATGTGGCCCTTGTGGCTAAAGGGATCAGGGGGTATGGAGAGAAGGCAGGTACAGGATACTGAGTTGGATGATCAGCCATGATCATATTGAATGGCAGTGCAGGCTCGAAGGGCCAAATGGCCTACTCCTGCACCTATTTTCTATGTTTCTATGTAGTCAGTTCTTTGCGGGCAAAGGAATGTCCAGAAAGTGGGTTGCGTTGAAAAGTTTGTTCAGTTTAGTTTATTGTCACATGTACACGAGGTACAGTGGAAAGCTTTTGTTGCATAAGGTGTAAATGGAAAGGAAGTTGGTTTGTGTGATAGTCTGGGCCTAGTCCACAATGGATGGAGCTGTTCCCAAACCAAGCTACGATGCATTCTGCGGCGCATCTGTGGAAGTTGGTGAGAGTTGTCGGGGGGGGGGCATGCTGAACTTCCTAGGCATCCTAAAGAGGAAGAGGCATTGGTGTGCTTTCATGGCCGTTACTTCAAGTTGGGTGGTACAGGAGAAGTTGTTGGTGATATTGACTCCTAGGAATTTGATGTTTGCAACCATCTCTACTTTGGCGCCATCTTCAACCTCTGCTCAAAATAATTTTATTTCAATGAAGTAAAACCACAGAGATATAAAACTAATTTTCAGAGAACACCTCTCAGAATATAAAATACACATCATACAACAATCCCACAATACATACACACAAAACATATATTTTCACTTTTGGAAAAGAAAGTTACTTCTAAAACTTCAGATTTAAACAAAGTCTAATACTCTCAATCCTAATTAAACACAATACACTTCAAAATTATTTTCCCTATTTAATAGTTAAAATAAAGTTACATGGATTAACTATGAGTTTTGCCCCATTCTTACAAAGTGGTAAGAAGTTAAGTTGTATCTACAATCCCCAACCACACTAAGGCCACTAATTGTCACACTTGATTGCTTCTTCCCAAGCTCGGGTCTAGTTTAATTACTACCTCCCCCTTCTATCTCTGGACGAAAGGAATGTAAGGCTTCCTCACTAATAGTATTCCACACAGCAAATGAAAGATTATCAAAACAGAGTTACTTTCTCAGTTTTCTATAAACATAAGAAACCACCCTTTTGCAAAGGTCACACAACCATCACCTATGCCTTATCTCTTATCTCAACATAAAAACATTTAAACAGCACAGACTAGTATCTAGCCTTGGTGCCTATGACCCAATATAAGCAACCATAAATCCCCTTCATAACACAGCCGAGCTCAATGATGTGCCATAAAGAAGAGACACATGGCTTGAGGAAAAAACCCCATCAATGACCGATAATCTAAACACCAACTAAACCAAATACAACTTCTGACAGTTATAGCCGCTTTAAAGCAAACAAAGCTATGCGTATTTACATCAACATTTCCATGTTATAACAAGCCATCTGTTCTCCTATGTATGTGTGTGTGTGTGTTCTTTATTCCTTTGTGGCCTATGTATTTTGAAAACCTCCGCTCCCAGTCCTTCTCTTGTAACTTAACATAATTTCCTCACAGAAATAATTTGAGCAATTTTATTACATAATATTTCCTTATCTATATCCTCTGACTCCGCTATCTTTAAGAGCCCTATCTAGCTCTCTCTTGAAAGTATCCAGAGAACCGGCCTCCAATGCCCTCTGAAGCAGAGAATTCCACAGACTCACAACTCTCTGTGAGAAAAAGTGTTTCCTCATCTCTGTTCTAAATGGCTTACCCCTTATTCTTAAACGGTGGCTCCTGATTCTGGAATCCCCCAACATTGGGACTGTGTTTCCTGCCTCTAGCGTGTCCAAACCCTTAACAATCTTATATGTTTCAATAAGATACCCTCTCATCCTTCGAAATTCCAGAGGATAGATAGAATAGAATGAATGGAAGAAGATGACCTCGAATGATACAAGACCAGTCGCTCCATTCTCTCAGCATATGACAGTCAAGCTACTCCGGGAATTAACTTGGTGAACCTACGCTGTACTCCCTCAATAGCAAGGATGTCCTTCCTCAAATTAGGGGACCAAAACTGCACACAATACTCCAGGTGTGGTCTCACTAGGGCCCTATACAACTGCAGAAGGACCTCTTTGCTCCTATACTCAACTCCTCTTGTTATGGTCCAACATTCACAACGCTTTCTTCACTGCCTGCTGTACCTGCATGCTTACTTTCATTGACTGATGAACAAGGATCCTCAGATCCCGTTGTACTTCCCATTTTCCCAACTTGACGCCATTTAGATAGTAATCTGGCTTCCTGTTTTTGCTACCAAAGTGGATAACCCCTGCATTTATCCACATTAAACTGCATCTGCCATGCATCTGCCCACTCACCCAACCTTGTCCAAGTCACCCTGCATTCTCATAGCATCCTCCTCACAGTCATTCGGTCTCGAAATCTGTCTCCAGCAAAGGCCGCCGACTCCTCAGTGTTAGGCCGCAGTGCAGACGGAGATACGATATGGAAAAGAATTGCATCTCTGTCGAGGTAAGGGATTTAAAAAAAAAGTTTCTCCAAACCCACCCCCACATAAAACCAGCTAAAGAACACTAAAAACATATATTTAACACATACAAAACAGACACAAAGAAGGAAGGGACATGGACTTTTGGCGAGGCAGTCATTGCTGGTGCCATCCGGTGGTTTATCCCCCTGTCCTCACTGATTGGGGTCTGTTGGTCGAGGATCCAAAGGTTCAAAAGTTCATTTATTGTCACATACACCAATTGGTGTAGTGAAACTTAAGTTGCCATTGCAGCACACTAATAAGAATACAACACAACATTAAAGAAGAATTTAACAATAAACAAAAAAACATCCCCCTACAATGGTTCCCACTGTGAGGGAAGGCACAAAGTCCAGTCCCCATTCCCATGTCCACCCATAGTCGGGCCTATTGAGGCCTCCGCAGTCGCCGCTACGGGGCCTGATGTTCCAGGCCGTTTTCGCCGGGTGATGGTGCTCCGGCGTCGGGAGAACCCTCTCAGCGGCTTGGGACGCCTGGAACGGCCGCCTTCTTACCGGAAACCGCGGCTTCCGAAGCCAACAGGCCGCGCTGGACGGAGCTCCACCACTGGCGATCTCGGCGCGAGATCCCAGGCTCCCGATGTTAAAGTCAGCGCCGCCACCCGCTGCTGGCCGCTCCACAGACCCGCAGCTCCGCGATGTTCAATTGGCGGACTCAGCATTCCGGACCTTCAGCGCGGCAACCCGGGCAAGGCATCGCTCGCTCCGCGATAGCGGTCCAGTGTGGTTCTGGCCGGTCCCGTCAGGAAACGCCGCTCCAGACCCCGATGGTAGGCCGCGAGGACGGGTCGAGATGCTGCTCGGAGGAAAGCTGCCTCTCCGACCAGTTAGGGACTGAGAAATACAGTTCAACCCCCCAACCCCCCACACATAAAAAGACTAGACCTCCAAACAACACTTTTTAATGTTCTAAAAATAACAAAAGTAAGTGGAAGGATGGACAGCTGCAGGCAGGGCAGCCATACCCGACTGGACGCCCCCCCCCCCCTTCCAGTTACAGGGATGAGCGCTGACCTCAAGTCCTGTGAGTTTGCTGATAAGCTTGGCTGGGATAATGGTGTTAAAGGCAGAGCTGAAGTCTATGAATAGGAGTCTGACGTGGGTGTCTCTCTTAGCTCTGCTAGATAATATTAAGGGAAATCCTGAGACTTCATGAATACATTAAGGGATATAGGATGACTGGAGAGAGAATAGAGCCCTTCAGAATCCAAAGTGGTCAACACTGCGGGGAGACGCAGGAGATGGACAAAGTTCACCAAGAATTGTGGAGCCGGATTGGAAGACTGGGGAACTTGGGGCAGTTAATGGACACGTCTTGAGGCCAGTCTTTCTTACGGTCGAGAACGTGCTGGATGTCCTTAGGTGTATGAAGGTAGAGAATGTTCCAGGGCTGATCACATATATTCGAGGATACTATGGGAGGTGGTATTTGTAACGTGGAGGTAGATAGATTCTTAATTATAGACAATGCAATAGACAATAGGTGTAGGAGTAGGCCATTCGGCCCTACGAGCCAGCACTGCCATTCAATGTGATCATGGCTGATTAACATAGAAACATAGAAAATAGGTGCTGGAGGAGGCCATTCGGCCCTTCGAGCCAGCATCGCCATTCATTGTGATCTTTGCTGATAGTCCCCAATCAATAACCCGTGCCTGCCTTCTCCCCATATCCCTTGACTCCATTAGCCCCTAGAGCTCTATCTAACTCTCTCTTAAATCCACCCAGTGACTTGGCCTCCACTGCCCTCTGCAGCAGGGAATTGCATAAATTCACAACTCTCTGGGTGAAAAAGTTTTTTCTCATCTCAGCCTTAAATGACCTCCCCTTTATTCTAAGACTGTGGCCCCTGCTTCTGGACTCGCCCAACATTGGGAACATTTTTCCTGCATCTAGCTTGTCCAGTCCTTTTATAATTGTATATGTTTCTATAAGAATCCCCCTCATCCTTCTAAACTCCAATGAATTAATAAGGTTGTCGAAGGTTATGGAGCAAAAACGGAGTTGAGAGGGAAATATATAGAGCAGCCGTGATTGAATGGCAGAGTAGTTTTGATGGGCCGAATGGTCCATTTCTGCCCCTGTAACTCAGGAAGAAATTACAGCATCCATGGCTGAGATAAATGAATCGTTATAGTACTGCTCTGTGAGGTCTGCTATGTGACTATACCAGATTGCATTGCAAAATAAAGAACTTCTAGGTACATGTGACAATAATCTGTGCATTGAATTGAATCATCATCATTAGAGGCAAGTGAGGTGCTGGAAGACTGGAGGGCGGCTAACCTTGTGCTTCTATTTAAGAAGGGCTGCAAGGAAAAGCCTGGGAACTATAGGCCAGTGAGCCTGACATCTGTGGTAGGCAAGTTACTGGAGAGTTTTCTGAGGGATAAGATAGATATGCATATGGATAGGTAGACAAAAATACTGGAGAAACTCAGCAGGTGCGGCAGCATCTATGGAGCGAAGGAAATAGGCAACGTTTCGGGTCGAAACCCTTCTTCAGGCATTTTTGTCTACCTATGTGCATATGGATAGATGTGATGATTAAGGATATTCAGCATGGTTTTGTATGTGTGAGACTGTCTTACAAATCTAGAGTATTTTGAGGATGTAATCAAAAAGGTCAATGAGGGCAAAGGCATAGATGTTGTCTACATGGACTCCAACAAGGCTTTTGGTAAGTGAAGGAAGGAACAGCAGATGCTGGTTTAAACCAAAGATAGACACAAAAAGCTGGAGTAACTCAGCGGGTCAGACACCTTCTCTGGAGAAAAGGAGACCGAAACGTCACCTATTCCTTTTCTCAAGAGATGCTGCCTGAGCCGCTGAGTTACTCCAGCTTTTTATGTTGATCTAGGCTTTTTGTAAGGTTGGCATGGTAGGCTGCTGTGGAATGTCTGCTAGCCGACTGGTTAGAGAATTGCTTGCTTACTTTCATTCACTGTTCATCAGTCGATGAAAGTAAGCATGCATGTACAGCAGGCAGTGAAGAAAGCGAATGGCATGTTGGCCTTTATAACGAGGAGTTGAGTATAGGAGCAAAGAGGTCATAGAAACATAGAAATTAGGTGCAGGAGTAGGCCATTCGGTCCTTCGAGCCTGCACCGCCATTCATTCTGATCATGGCTGATCATCCAACTCAGTATCCCATCCCTGGCTTCTCTCCATACCCTCTGATCCCCTTAGCCACAAGGGCCACATCTAACTCCCTCTTAAATATAGCCAATGAACTGGCCTCGACTACCCTCTGTGGCAGAGAGTTCCAGAGATTCACCACTCTCTGTGTGAAAAAAGTTCTTCTCATCTCCGTTTTAAAGGATTTCCCCCTTATCCTTAAGCTGTGACCCCTTGTCCTGGACTTCCCCAACATCGGGAGCAATCTTCCTGCATCTAGCCTGTCCAACCCCTTAAGAATTTTGTAAGTTTCTATAAGATCCCCTCCCAATCTCCTAAATTCTAGAGAGTATAAACCAAGTCTATCCAGTCTTTCTTCATAAGACCGTCCTGACATCCCAGGAATCAGTCTGGTGAACCTTCTCTGCACTCCCTCTATGGCAATAATGTCCTTCCTCAGATTTGGAGACCAAAACAGTACGCAATACTCCAGGTGTGGTCTCACCAAGACCCTGTACAACTGCAGTATAACCTCCCTGCTCCTATACTCAAATCCTTACGCTATGAAAGCTAACATACCATTCGCTTTCTTCACTGCCTGCTGCACCTGCATGCCTACTTTCAATGACTGGTGTACCATGACACCCAGGTCTCGCTGCATCTCCCCTTTTCCTAGTCGGCCACCATTTAGATAATAGTCTGCTTTCCTGTTTTTGCCACCAAAATGGATAACCTCACATTTATCCACATTAAACTGCATCTGCCAAACATTTGCCCACTCACCCAGCCTATCCAAGTCACCCTGCAGTCTCCTAGCATCCTCCTCACAGCTAACACTGCCCCCCAGCTTAGTGTCATCCGCAAACTTGGAGATATTGCCTTCAATTCCCTCAACCAGATCATTAATATATATTGTAAATAGCTGGGGTCCCAGCACTGAGCCTTGTGGTACCCCACTAGTCACTGCCTGCCATTGTGAAAAGGACCTGTTTACTCCTACTCTTTGCTTCCTGTCTGCCAGCCAGTTCTCTATCCACATAGAGCGGCTCGGCATGCATACTGTGGAATTTAGAAGGATGAGAGGGGATCTTATCAAAACATATAAGATTGTTAAGGGTTTGGACATGCTAGAGGCAGGAAACATGTTCCCGATGTTGGGGGAGTCCAGAACCAGGGGCCACAGTTTAAGAATAAGGGGTAAGCCATTTAGAACGGAGATGAGGAAACACTTTTTCACAGAGAGAGTTGTGAGTCTGTGGAATTCTCTGCCTCAGAGGGCGGTGGAGGCCGGTTCTCTAGATACTTTCAAGAGAGAGTTAGATAGGGCTCTTAAAAATAGCGGAGTCAGGGGATATGGGGAGAAGGCGGGAACGGGGTACTGATTGGGGATGATCATCCATGATCACATTGAATGGCGGTGCTGGCTCGATGGGCCGAATGGCCTACTCCTGCATCTATTGTCTAATGTCTTCATGGAATGAAGCAGAGAGTGATGGTGGAAGGTTTCGGACTAACCAATCTGTAATTAGTCCAGTGTGAACAAGCATCTTATGGGGAGAAGGGATGGAAAGGAGTTTCTGGAGAGATACCCCGGACTGAATACGCGGAATAATATGCATGGGCTGATTGTTTTAACATGTACAAGTGTTATTGATTCTTCTTGAAGGTAGACAATAATGCTGGAGAAACTCAGCGGGTGAGGCAGCATCTACGGAGCGAAGGAATAGGTGACGTTTCGGGTCGAGGGTCTCAATCCGAAACGTCACCTATTCCATCGCTCCGTAGATGCTGCCTCACCCGCTGAGTTTCACCAGCATTTTTGTCTACCTTTGATTTTTTTCCAGCATCTGCAGTTCCTTCTTAAACATTGATTCTTCTTGGTGCTTTTATAACAACTTTTAAAGGGATTAGTCCGAGTCTAAATTCTGACCGATCTCTTGCAGTGCCCTGGAAGCGCTTATTAACTTTGCCTACAACGGCCGACTGGCCATCGACCAACAGAATGTGCAGTCGTTGCTGATCGGTGCCAGTTTCCTGCAACTACAGAATGTAAAGGATGCGTGCTGTACCTTCCTGAGAGAGAGGTGAGTGTTGGAGTTAAGTCAAGAGGGTTTATTTGCATGTGTCCCAGATAGAACAATGAAATTCTTGCTTGCTGCAGCACAACAGAATATTGTAAGCATAAATACAGAACCGCTCACTGTGTCTATATTGCATTGACCATATATATACACATAAATAAACAGATAAAGGGCTGTCATAGTTCAGAGTTTGTTTGATGGCGAGTTTGTCTGATGGCTGTGGGGAAGTAGCTGTTCCTGAACCTGGATGTACCAGATTTCAGGCTCCTGTACCTTCTACCTGATGGCAGCGGAGAGATGAGTGTGTGGCCAGGATGGTGTGGGTCCTTGATGATGTTGGC
Source organism: Leucoraja erinaceus (assembly GCF_028641065.1). Lineage (NCBI taxonomy): Eukaryota > Metazoa > Chordata > Chondrichthyes > Rajiformes > Rajidae > Leucoraja > Leucoraja erinaceus. Next base: position 353,009 of record NC_073419.1, read on the forward strand.
AGCCTTTTTGAGGCAGCGATTGCGATAGATCCCTTTGATGCTGGGAAGGTCAGAGCCGATGATGGACTGGGCAGTGGTCACAACTTTTTGCATTCTTTTCCACTCCTGGGCGCTCAAGTTGCCGAACCAAGTCACGATGTAACTGATCAGCATGCTCTCTACCATGCACCTGTAGAAGTTCGAGAGAGTCCTCTTTGACATACTGACTCTCCGTAATCTTCTCAGGAAGTAGAGGCGCTGATGTGCTTTCTTTATAATTGCATCAGTGTGCTGGGACCAGGAAAGATCTTCGGAAATATGCACGCCCAGGAATTTGAAGTTCTTGACCCTTTCCACCATTGTCCCGTTGATATAAACAGGACTGTGGGTCCCTATCCTTTCCCTTCCAAAGTCCACAATCAGTTCCTTGGTTTTGCTGGTGTTGAGAGCCAGGTTATTGTGCTGGCACCATTTGGTCAATCGGTCGATGTCACTTCTATACTCTGACTCGTCACCATCAGTGATACACCCCACAACAGTGGTATCGTCGGCGAACTTGATGATGGAGTTCGCACTATGACCGACTACGCAGTCATGAGTATAGAGTGAGTACAGCAGGGGGCTGAGCACGCAGCCTTGAGGTGCTCCCGTGCTGATTGTTATCGGGGCTGACACATTTCCTCCAATACGGACAGACTGTGGTCTGTGAATGAGGAAGTCGAGGATCCAATTGCAGAGGGATGCGCAGAGACCCAGATCTGAGAGCTTAGTAACCAGCTTGGAGGGGATGATGGTATTAAATGCCGAGCTGTAGTCAATGAATAACAGCCAGACATATGAGTTTTTGTTGTCCGAGTGTGGGAGTGGGAATTAAAACAGCATGCAGCATTAAAATAAGCTCTACCGCCTGATAATAGGCACCAAATGCTGGAGTAACTCAGCGGGACAAGCAGCATCTCTGGAGAGTTTTAGGTAGAGACCAAAAACCCCTGACGCCCGTACAGATCAAGAATCTGTCAATCTCCACCTTAACAATATCCACTTAATTGGCCTCCACTGTCTTCTGTGGCAATGAGTTCCACAGATTCACCAGCCTGTGTTCAGACTGAAGAAGGGTCTCGGCCCGAAACGTCATCCATTCCTTCTCACCAGCGGTGCTGCCTGTCCCAATGACTTACTCCAGCACTTTGTGTCTTTCATCGGTGTTAACCAGCATCTGCAGTTCCTTTGGGGAGGGGGTCCCCCAGTCTACCCCACTTAGGGTTTGATAGCCTTGGGAAGAAGGACTTTGTAGAGGTGGACTTGTTGAGCTGCGTGCAAAAAATGTATTTCATTGTACTATGGAACACATGATCACAATAAAGAAACAATTGAAAACACAATGATACAAAGTTTATTCGCCCCCCCCCCCCATCCCAAATCTTTACACATCCCCAATCCTTTCCACTCATCATTTTAATTTCATTGTTTCACATATTTGGTGTTTTTATGGCTGGCAGATCAATTTCCCTCCTGGGATTAATAAAATCCTATCGTATCGTAATCCCCCGGTTGGCACAGAATGTACAGAACAGCAGACTGAGACTGTGTGCAAGAGGTGGCATTTTGGTGGCATTCGCTCCGGGGCTGAAGGGCGATGCTTGTTCCTCTCTACTGTAGGCTTGGTGCTGGTTACCAGTTCCCCAATCACCAAGTGACCAGCAATGAATCTTGCCTTCCTCTTCCAGGCTGCACCCGAAGAACTGCCTGGGCGTGCGCCAGTTTGCGGAGACGATGATGTGCACCGTCCTGTACGACTCGGCCAACAGTTTCATCCACCAGCACTTTGTGGAGGTGTCCATGTCCGAGGAGTTCCTGGCCTTGTCCTTCGAGGAAACGTTGGAACTGGTCGCCCGAGACGAGCTCAATGTGAAGTCTGAAGAGCAGGTACGAGGTCTCACAGTGTTCAGGTTTGGTTTAAACATAGAAAATAGGTGCAGGAGGAGGCCATTCGGCCCCGAGCCAGCACCGTCATTCTTTGTGATTATGGCTGATCGTCCCCTATCAATAACTCGTGCCTGCCTTCTCCCCGTATCCCTTGACTCCACTAGCCCCTAGAGCTCTATTTAACTCTCTCTTAAATCCATCCAGTGACTTGGCCTCCACTGCCCTCTGTGGCAGGGAATTCCATAAACTCACAACTCTCTGGGTGAAAACGTTATTTCTCACCTCAGTCTTAAATGGCCTCCCCTTTATTCTAAGACTGTGGCCCCTGGTTCTGGACTCATCCAACATTGGGAACATTTTTCCTGCATCTAGCTTGTCCAGTCCTGTTATAATTTTATATGTTTCTGTAAGATCCCCCCCCCCCCACATCCTTCTAAACTCTAGTGAATACAACCCTAGTCTTTTCAATCTTTCCTCTTATGACAGTCCCGCCATCCCAGGGATCAATCTCGTGAACCTACGCTGCACTGCCTCAATCACAAGGATGTCCTCCCTCAAATTAGGAGACCAAAACTGTACACAATAGTCCAGATGTGCTTTAATGTAGAGATACAGCGTTGAAACGGGCCCTTGGCCCGCCGAGTCCACATCGACCAGCGACCCCTGCACATTAACACACTATCACACACACACACACACACACACACACACACACACACACACACACACACACACACACACACACACACACACACACACACACACACACACACACACACACACACACACACACACACGACAATTTTACATGTATCCCAAGCCAATGAATCTACAAACCTGTACGTCTTTGGAGTGTGGGAGGAAACCGAAGATCTCAGAGAAAACCCACGCAGGTCACTGGGAGAACGTACAAACTCCGTAGGGACTAGCGCCCATAGTCAGGATCGAACCCGGATCTCGGGCACTGTGAGACAGCGACTCTACAGCCATGCCACCCTTGTCCAGGTCATCACTGTGATTCAATGTTTCAGAAAGAACTGCAGATGCTGGAAAAAAAAAGGTGGACAAAAACGCTAGAGAAACACAGCGGGGTGAGGCAGCATCTGTGGAGCGAAGGAAATAGATGACGTTTCGGGTCGAGACCCAAGGGTCTCGACCCGAAACGTCACCTATTTCCTTCGCTCCATAGATGCTACCTCACCCCCGCTGAGTTTCTCCAGTATTTTTGTCTTAATGATACTTTAACGTCCAGTGTACCTAGGTACATTGAGGTTCTTTGCACTGCATACAATCCAGTAAAATCATACTATAAATAATCACAATCACAGATACGAAACAAAAGTGCGAAGATTGTTCAAGTTCAAGTGAGTTTATTGCCATGTGTCCCTGATAGCACAATGAAATTCTTGCTTTGCTTCAGCACAACAGAACATGGTAGGCATTGACTATAAAACAAATCAGTGTGTCCATATACCATTATATAAATATATACACACATGAATAAATATACTGATAAACTGCAAATAACAGATAATGGGCTATTAATGTTCTTAGCCGAGTTTAATAGCCTGATGGCTGTGGGGAAGTAGCTATTCCTGAACCTGGACGTTGCAGTCTTCAGGCTCCTGTACCTTCTACCTGAAGGTAGCAGGGAGATGAGTGTGTGGCCAGGATGGTGTGGGTCCTTGATGATGCTGCCAGCCTTTTTGAGGCAGCGACTGCGATAGATCCCCTCGATGGAAAGGAGGTCAGAGCCGATGATGGACTGGGCAGTGTTTACTACTTTTTGTAGACTTTTCCTCTCCGGGCGTTCAAGTTGTAGTGTAATAGTGGACTTCGCAGAGATAGACAGTGCCCACAGAGAGTCGGCACGTTTTTGACCTACTAAGTGCACAAGTGCAGTCTTCTCCGGGCCTTAAAGGCCGTTGTGCTGGAGGCACGGATCCTCTTCTCTGTCCGCCGCATTCGTGAAAGCGCCCCTCTGTCCAGCGACAGCCGCCGACACCCTCCACGCGCATACTGGTTCCCCGTCTTCGGTATTATTATTATTATTATTATTATTAAACTTTATTTCAGACTCAAGATCCAGACAACAGACGACATTACATGAAATATATTGCATATAAAAATACTGTGGCGGCACCCGGTGGTTGGGCCATTCGGCCCTTCGAGCCAGCACCGCCATTGAAACAAGTTTGAAACAAGTTTATTCATGGATAACCCCTTGAGATGGACAGTCATCTCGTTTTCGAGGGGGTCCAACATAGAACATACAGCACAAGACGTAATATACATAGAGGCTCTCATTGACCCACCTACCCACACACCAATCCTAAAAACCCCTCCATCCCCACTTGTTATAGTTTATAACAATTGTTGATTGACTTTACATATCCAATAATAATAACAGTTATATGTTACAGCGCAAATGATCACACACAGAGCAAGCTAGATAAAGGAGCTTGAAGACTCTAATACTAGAAACAGGTACATGGTTTTATAAGGAAGGGTAAAAGTGTATTTTTAAATAGACGAAATGAGCTAATAGTTCTTATGGTACTAGGCAGAGTGTTCCAGTCAGAAGGAGCTTTGAATTTAAATGCACGTCTCCCAATTTCTTTGTTAGTTCTTGGAATGAAAAAGAAGGGTTGCTGAATATGTCTTAGTGAGTATGAGGGAGTGTATGGTAATAGGTCTTGTTTTTAATAAGAAGGGGTAATTAAGATGGATGCAGTTAAAGATGAACTGGAACCAGTGGTAGCATCTTCGAGCGTGGGGGGATAACCAGTTTAGAGTTTCGTACATCGAACAGTGGTGAGTTATATATGGACACCTTAAAATAAATCTGCAAAGACTATTATAAACTACATTGAGAGGTTGAAGATGTGTATCAAATGTATTCTGATAGACAATATCAGCATAATCCAGTGTTGGTAGTAGTAGTTGAGAGACAATTCTTTTTCTCATCTGAAAGGTGAAACTATTTATATGGCAGTAAAGAATAGCTAGATTACAGCTGAGTTTTTTAGTAATGGTCTCACTATGCTGCGTAAATGAAAGCGTTGGGTCGAGCCAAACGCCAAGATATTTGAAGTTCAATACTTGTTCTAATGGTGATCCTTCATTAAATGATATAGTCAGATCTACAGAATTACCAAGGCCTTGTCTGGTACCAAATAACATACTGCATGATTTATTTTTATTTAAAATTAATTTGTTAAATAATAGCCATTTCTGAACAGAAGTAAGATCTAATTGAAGGGATCTTTCAATTTCTGATTTGTTAATGCTAGATGTATATTGCACCGCATCATCGGCATATAGTTGTATTTGACAGTCAGAACAGATATTAGGGAGGTTGTTTATGAAAATAGAGAAAAGGAGTGGTCCCAAGGACGAACCTTGCGGGACCCCCTTCTCAACAATTAAGAAATTGGATTGACTTCCATTAAAGGTGACACATTGGCGTCTGTTATGAAGGTATGAGTTAAACCACAGTAGATTGTTTTGAGAAAGACCAATAGAGTAAAGTTTATCAAGCAGTAGGTAGTGGTCAACAACATCAAAGGCCTTGGTTAGATCAAGAAAGATGGCACCGGTGAGTTTACCATCCTCAGAAGCAGTGAACACATCGCTGGTGAGTTTTAACAGAGCTGTAGTGATTAGGTCTGAACCCAGACTGGCATGGAGATAGAATATTGAAAGTTGAGACATAATGTGAAAGCTGGTTGAACACTAGTTTCTCGAGGATTTTAGCCATCGAGTTGCTAATTGAGATGGGGTGGTAATTGTTAATATCGTGTGGGTCGCCTCCCTTATACAGTGGAGTAACATTGGCACACTTCCATGCGGAAGGGAGGGTGCAAGTTGAGAAAGACAAATTAAACAGGTCGCATAGTGGGTACATTAGAATATTAGCTCCTATCTTAATGAATTTAGTCTCAATACCAACTGGTCCAGATCCACAATCATCCTTTGTCCTGCCCAATTATTTTTATATTAAATTAATGGGGCTTTATTAAGCCCAGAATAACAACTCGTATTATCACATATCAGTCATAACAATATTATCATATCACATATTGTCAGTCATAACAACTCTCATGCCAGCTACAACTTTGTGAATAAGACAGAAAAATCAATGCTGGTCCAGCGGTTAAATAATTACAAGAGGAGCCGCCGGCATCATTTTATTATATAGAAAAAATACAACAAAAACAAGCTAAACACAAAGTTCATCGGCAGACAACATTATTGTGCTAACGCTAACACCAACATTAGGCTGTTATATCAGAGTCCATGGAGGAGTTAATGGAGGAGAGCTCACCAAGAAATGTCTCAACTTCATCAGGAGTGCGAAAGAACTGTGTCTTGCCAGCGTGGACAACTCTCAGTGTGCAGGGAAAGATCAATGTGTATTTGATGTCACGGTCGCGTAGCTTCTTCTTAGCCGCATCATACTCCCGGCCTCTCTGGACAAGACCAGCGCTGAAGTCCGGGTAGATATGAACCCAAGCTCCGTTGTACTCAAGGGGCACATTTTTCTCCCGGGAGAGCTTCATTATCCTCAGCTTATCCTGGAAATAGTGGAACTTCACCAGGATCGGCCTCGGACCCTTGGCTCTTGAGTTATCCTTGCGACCGGTACGGTGACAGCGCTCAATCACTAGAGGAGTGGGGAAATTCGCTTCACCGAGAAGCTGCGGTATCAGACGGCCCATGAATCCGGTGATATCTTTGGACTCGACCCTCTCGGGGATGCCGACGAAACGTAAATTGGAACGTCTGCTTCTGTTCTCAGCGTCATCTGCCCAAATTTTCAGGGCAGCGTTATCTTTTTCAAGTGATGTTACACGTCCAACCAGGTCTATTATATCATCCTCGTTGGAGCTAACTCTTTGCTCAAGCTCCGTTACTTGCTCTCCAAGCGTTTGAAGTGAGCCTTCAATGTTAGTCAGGCTTGCTCCAATTGGATCAATTTTATTGTCCATGTGTAATATCATGTTGAGCTGCATTTGCTGCATGTTATCCAAGATACTTTGGAGGGCAATTGGCTCGCCCATTGTAAGGCCAGTAGTCTTTTCCACTCAATGAAATAGTAGAAGGTAAAAGGTAGTTCTAAAGTCCTTATTTTTAGTACTAAAGTTGTTTTACCTTGCTTTTTAGATTCACCAAAAGTTGTTCATTGACATCAGGAGAGTTAGAGTGAAAAGGTATCTCAGAACGCCATCAGTAGACAAATAGTTGAGCCAGCAGACTAGAGCTTCTTACAAACCCTCACACAGCAACGGCAGCCATTTTTCTCCTCCTGACCCCGTTCCTGCCTTCTCCCCATATCCCCTGACTCCACTATCTTTAAGAGCCCTATCTAGCTCTCTCTTGAAAGTATCCAGAGAACCGGCGTCCTGAGGCAGAGAATTCCACAGACTCACAACTCTCTGTGAGAAAATGTGTTTCCTCTTCTCCTTTCTAAATTGCTTACCCCTTATTCTTAAACTGTGGCCCCTGGTTCTGGACTCCCCCAACATTGGGAATTTGTTTCCTGCCTCTAGCGTGTCCAATCCCTTAATAATCGTAAATGTTTCAATAAGATCTCCTTTCATCCTTCTAAATTCCAGAGTATTGAACAGGGGTAGCTGGCTCGAGGGGCCGAATGGCCTACTCCTGCACCTATTTTCTGTTATTTTTGGTTCTTGGTCCTCCAAAATATTCCAAATGGAATTTAAACTCCAAGGACATTGTGTCCAATCACATAATGCGCTGGTCACCCGGCGGCCAATCAGACACAGTCTCCGAGGGACGTTGCGACCAATCACCGACCAACTTCCCTTACTGAAGCAGACGATGGCTGCAGCCAACACAGAGAGAGAGATGCAAGAAATCAGCTATGACATAATACACAATAACTGTATTACAAATGCACACTAAACAAGTTATGCATTCTTGCACTCTTACATGGGTATGACCGCACATAATTAAAAAAAGAAATTCAGCAAAATGGCACCGCGTAAAAATACTGATTTTTCAGGTACTAGAATACTGAAATACTCTGACAAAACGTGGCAGCTCTGTGAATATGGGGAAAGATGAGCTGGGTTGGAACAGTATTCTCTCTGCTCTCTAAGGTTTGCTGTTCCTTCTCCCCTGCAGATGTTCGAAGCTGTCCTTGCTTGGGTACGGTTTAATCGTGAAGATCGGGAGAGCTGCCTGCCTCAGCTGCTCAGCAAAGTACGCCTCCCCCTCTGCCGACCGCAGTTCCTCACCGACAGAGTCCAGCAGGATGACCTCGTCCGGTGCTGTCACAAGTGCAGGTGAGCTGACAACTTCTACAGATGCACCAGAGGAAGCATACTGCCGGGGTGCACCACAGCTTGGTTTGTGAACAGCTCTGCCCAAGACAGCAAGAAATTGTGGTTTTATCCAAGTCCATCACACAGACCATACTCGCAAACCAGTGACTCCATCTGCACTGCACGCTGCTTCTGGAAGCACCCCTGACCCGAAACGTCACCTATCCATATTCTCCAGAGATGCTGTCTGACATTTGGTAAAGCCCAGTACTTCCTTCTCCTCCCTACTCCTGTCAGGCAAAAGATTCCGAATCTTGAAAGTGCGTACCACCAGACTCAAGAACAGCTTCTTCCCCTTCTGAACGGCCCTTCCATAAGCTAGGGTGCTGTCCCATTCACCTCTACCCCATTGCGGACATTGGACTTTGTCTGTGGAACTGGTGCGCTACAATGCTGAGAACTATATTCTGCGCTCTGTATCTTCCCCTTTGCTCTACCTATTGTACTTGAGGGATTTGCACTAGAGATTGTAATTATGTACCGATTTTTCCCTGACAATGTTCAAGAACAAGTGTGGGCGGCACAGCAGTAGAGTAGCAGTCTTGCAACGCCAGAGACTCTGGTTCGATCCTGACGACGGGTGCTGTCTGTACGGAGTTTGTACGTTCTCCCCGTGAATGTATGGGTTTTCTCCAGATGTCCGGTCTCCTCCCACATTCCAAAGACGCGCGTTTGTAGGTTAATCGGCTTGGTATAACTAAATTGTCCCTAGTGTGTGTAGGATAGTGTTAGTGTGCGGGGATCGCTGGTCGGCGCGGACTCAGTGGGCCGAAGGGCCTGTTTCCACGCTGTATCTGTAAACGAAAGGAGACCCTGTAATTGTCCAACAGTGACAACTGCTGGCAGGTGCTCTGCATGACAAGTAGTTCTTGTTCCTAATTGAATTCCTTGCGAAGGTAAACACAAAATGCCGAAGTAACACAGCAGGGCAGGCAGCGTCTCTGAAGAAGGCTCAACCTGAAACGTCACCCATTACTTCTCTCCAGAGATGCTGCCTGTCCCGCTGAGTTATTTCAGCATTTTGTGTCTACATTAGATTGAAACAAGCATCTGCAGCTTTTTGCTACGCATTGCATTCCTTGCGATGTTTTGAAAGTCTTGCCTCTCCAGGCAAATTATAAAGTCATAGCCACACAACGTGGAAACAGGCCCTTCGGCCCAACTTCCCCATACAATAGACAATAGGTGCAGGAGTAGGCCATTCGGCCCTTTGAGCCAGCACCACCATTCAATGTGATCATGGCTGATCATCCACAATCAGTACCCCGTTCCTGCCTTCTCCCCATATCCCCTGACTTCACTATTTTTAAGAGCCCTATCCTGCTCTCTCTTGAAAGCATCCAGAGAACCTGCCTCCACCGCCCTCTGGGAGAGAATTCCACAGATTCACCACTCTGTGACAAAAAGTGTTTCCTTGTCTCCATTCTAAATGGCTTATTCCTTATTCTTAAACTGTGGCCCCTGGTTCTGGACTCGTCCAACATCAGGAACATGTTTCCTGCCTCTAGCGTGTCCAAGCCCTCACCAATCTTATATGTTTCAATGAGATCCCCTCTCATCTTTCTAAACTCCAGAGTGTACAAGCCCAGCTGCTCCATTCTCTCAGCATATGACAGCCCCGCCATCCCGGGAATTAACCTTGTAAACCTACGCTGCACTCCCTCAATAGCAAGAATGTCCTTCCTCAAATACCAGCCACATGTCCCAGCTACACTGTTCCCACCTTGCCCGCGTTTGGCCCGCATCCCTCCAAACCTGTCCTATCCGTGATTTCTTGATCTAGATAGCGTTGGGTGATGGATCTGACTCTGGACTCAGGGCTGACTCGTTGTTTTGCAGGGATCTTGTTGACGAGGCCAAGGACTACCACCTAATGCCGGAGCGCAGACCGCACCTGCCGTCCTTCAAAACACGGCCTCGGTGTTGCACTTCCATCGCTGGTTTGATCTACGCCGTGGGAGGTCTCAACTCTGCTGGTTTGTGTTGGTTCAAAGTCTGCTCTGGAGTCCTCCTCCTCCTCCTCTTGTGCTTCTCACTTTCCCGTTTCATTCATCTGCACAACCGGATACAATCACGGCTTTTACATTGAATAGTGAAAGGCCGAGGCTAGTTTCCGCTAGTAGGAGAGTAGACCCAGAGGGCACAGCCTCAGAATAAACCTTTAGAAAGGAGATGAGGAATTTCATTAGTCAGAGGGTGGCGAATCTGTGGAATTCATTGCCACAGACGGTGGGTATTTTTAAAGAGGAGATTGGCAGGTTCTTGATTAGTGCGGGTGTCAGGGGTTATGGGGAGATGGCAGGAGAATGGGGGTTGAGAGGGAGAAATAGATCAGCCATGAATGAATGGTGGGATGGACGTGATGGGCCGAATGGCCTAATTCTGCTCCTATGACATGAACTTTTCAAAGACATTTGGATAGATATATGGATAGGAAGGGTTCAGAGGGCTATGTGGTAAATGGGGGTAAATAAGACTAGACCTGTATACCAACTTGCTTGGCGTGGACTAGTTGGACCAAAGTCCCCTTTTCTGTGCTTTGGTTTAATTTAGAGATGCATTTCACACTAGTTCTCGGTTATTCCACTTTCACATCCACTCCCTACGCAAGGGGCAATTGCCTTCAAAACCGCACGCCATTGGGATGTGGGAGGTCCCGCTGAGTTACTCCGGCTCTTTGTGTCTGTCTTCGGTTTAAACCAGCATCTGCAGTTCCTTCCGACACAAATTACAAAAACATGTTACCCTCGTAGTCTCTTACTCTTGTGCCATTTCCTTCGCTCCATCAATGCTGCCTCACCCGCTGAGTTTCTCCAGCATTTTTGTCTCCCTTCGATTTTTCCAGCATCTGCAGTTCTTTCTCAAACATTACTCTTGTACTGAATCATTGACATCATGGGTGTATCAGGAAGATGGGCAAATGCATCTTAAAAGGGCAGCAGTTAAATCGGAATTACTGAGGTAGACCACATTGATATCCCTGTTCATTGATATAACCGTATTAGCCTCTCGGTGATAAGTGATAGGAGCAGAATTAGGCCATTCAGCCCATCAAGTCTATCCCCCCTAACCCCATTCTCCTGCCTTCTCCCCATAAACCCCTGACACCCGCACAAATCAAGAATCTATCCATCTCTGCCCTAAACCCCTGTCCCACGATGCGAGTTTACCCAAGAGCTTTCCCCAATTAAAAAAATAAAAATTCAAACTCGTGGTGCTTCATCACCAGTATTTTTTTACTCTTGGACATTTTTAACGCTGTTGAAAAAAACGTCACGAGTTTCCGCGTTTCCCGAGTACCTGCCGTTTGCATTACGAGCCGCTACGAGACATCCACGGGCTCCGACGTACCCGCTAGGTACATTCTACGTACTTACCACCAGTGATTTTTTTAAAACTCGGGAGAGCTCTTGGGTAAATTCGCATCGCGGGACAGGAGCTTTAAAGCTATCCATTGACTTGACCTCCACAGCTTTCTAATGGCTATCTGGACTACACGTCTTCCCACCCTGCCCCCTCTAAAGACTCCATCCCCTACTCCCAATTCCTCCGCCTACGCCGCATCTGTTCCCAGGATGAGACGTTCCACACCAGGGCATCGGAAATGTCCTCGTTTTTCAGGGAACGGGGATTCCCCTCCGCCACCATAGATGAGGCTCGCACCAGGGTCCCATCCATACCCCGCAACACTGCTCTCTCTCCCCATCCCCGCACTCGCAACAAGGGCAGAGTCCCCCTAGTCCTCACCTTTCACCCCACAAGCCGGCAAATACAACACATAATCCCCCGCCATTTCCGCCACCTCCAACGAGACCCCACCACTCGCCACATCTTCCCATCTCCCCCTATGTCTGCCTTCCGCAAAGACCGCTCCCTCCGCAACTCCCTTGTCAATTCTTCCCTTCCCTCCCGTACCACCCCCTCCCTGGGCACTTTCCGTTGCAACCGCAAGAAATGCAACACCTGTCCCTTCACCTCCCCCCTCGACTCCATTCAAAGACCCAAGCAGTCGTTCCAGGTGCGACAAAGGTTCACCTGTATCTCCTCCAACCTCATCTACTGCATCCGCTGCTCTAGATGCCAGCTGATCTACATCGGTGAGACTAAGCGGAGGTTGGGCGATCGTTTCGCCGAGCGCCTCCGCTCATTCCGCAATAACCTACCTGAACTCCCGGTGGCTCAGCACTTCAACTCCCCCTCCCATTCCCAATCCGACCTCTCTGTCCTGGGTCTCCTCCATTGCCAGAGTGAGCAACACCGGAAATTGGAGGAACAGCACCTCATATTCCGCCTGGGTTGCTTGCGTCCGGATGGCATGAACGTTGAATTCTCCCAATTTTGCTAGCCCTTGCTGTCTCCTCCCCTTCCTTAACCCTCTAGCTGTCTCCTCCCACCCTCCTATCCGCCCGCCCTCGGGCTCCTCCTCCTCCTTTTCCTTCCTTCTCCCCCCCCCCCCCCCCCCCCCCACCCCCCCCATCAGTCTGAAGAAGGGTTTCGACCCGAAACGTCGCCTATTTCCTTCGCTCCATAGATGCTGCTGCACCCGCTGAGTTTCTCCAGCATTTTTGTGTGCCTTCGATCTTCCAGCATCTGCAGTTCCTTCTTGAACACATCTTTAAACGCTACTGACTGCTGAGAGAAGCGGATGGATGTTGTAGTGTTGGCGGGTCCCCAATGGGGAGAGGCTGTATAATTCTGTCTTTGCTGCCTGTACTTGTTGCCATGCCAACCATTAACCTTCACGTGCATTACCTTATTGCTGCTCAAGGTGGCAGCACTAGATAGAGTGGTAAAGAAAGCTCGCCCTCATTGCTAGGGGCATTGAGTGAAAGAGTCAGGAAGTCAACCCTATAGGACTTTATGTGCAGGAAGGAACTGCAGATGCTGGTTTAAACCGAAGATAAAAAACACAAAATGCTGGAGTAACTCAGCGGGACAGGCAGCATCTCTGGGGAGAAGGAATGGGTGACGTTTCGGGTCGAGACCCTTCTTCAGATTGGTAAATCGAGTTTCACTGTACCTTAATTGGTACATGTGACAATAAACTGGCCTTTGACCTGAAATGTCACCCATTCCAGGTGACCAGTCTGAAGAAGGGTCTCGACCCATTCCTTCCCTCCAGAGACGCTTCCCTCCCCCTTTTTCCCGCTGCGTTACTCCAGCTTTTTGTGTCTAACGGACTTTAGCCAGGCTACATTTGGCGCACTGCATGCAGTTCTGGTCGCCCCATCACAGGAAAGATGTGCACGCTTTCGGAGAGGGTACAGGGAAGGTTTACCAGCAGCAGCTTGGATGAGAGGGTTTCGGCTACAGGGAGAGGTTGGGCAGACTTGGATCGTTTTCTCTGGGGTACATGTGGTAAGAAAGAACTGCAGATGCTGGTAAAATCAAAGGTGGACACAAAATGCTGGAGTAACTCAGCGGGTGAGGTAGCATCTCTGGAGAGAAGGAATGGGTGGAGTTTCAGGTCAATAGACAATAGACAATAGGTGCAGGAGTAGGCCATTCGGCCCTTCGAGCCAGCACCGCCATTCAATGTGACCATGGCTGATCATCCCCAAATCAGTACCCCGTTCCTGCCTTCTCCCCATATCCCCTGACTCCGCTCTTTTTAAGAGCCCTATCTAGCTCTCTCTTGAAAGCATCTAGAGAACCTGCCTCCACCACCCACTGAAGCAGAGAATTCCACAGACTCACCACCCTCTGTGAGAAAAAGTGTTCTAAATGGCTTACTCCTTATTGTTAAACTATGGCCCCTGGTTCTGGACTCCCCCAACATCGGGAATATGTTTCCTGCCTCTAGTGTGTCCAAATCCTTAACAATCTTATATGTTTCAATGAGATCCCTTCTCATCCTTCTAAACTCCAGAGTGTACAAGCCCAGCTGCTCCATTCTCTCAGCATATGACAGTCCCGCCATCCCGGGAATTAACCTTGTAAACCTACGCTGCACTCCTTCAATAGCAAGAATGTCCTTCCTCAAATTAGGGGTCCAAAACTGTACACAATACTCCAGGTGTGGTCTCACTAGGGCTCTGTACAACTGCAGAAGGACCTCTTTTCTCCTATATTCGATTCTTCTTGTTATAAAGGCCAACATGCCATTCGCTTTCTTCACTGCCTGCTGAGGCAGAGAGTTCCACAGACTCACCACTCTCTGTGAGAAAATGTGTTTCCTCGTCTCCGTTCTAAATGGCTTACTCCTCATTCTTAAACTGTGTGGCCCCTATACAAACTATAGATGGCCACAAAGCGCTGGACTTACTCAGCGGGTCAGGCAGCGCCTCTGGAGAAAAGGGGCAGGTGATCGTCTCGGTGGGGCAGGGGACCGTTCTCCAGACTGGAAGAAGTGTGGGTGGGGGTCGGGGTTGGGGGGGGGGGGGGTTTGTACTACAGATTGCCCGTGCCGCACCTCTGACTGCTGCTGCCCCGCCCGTTTGACGTTACAGGCGACTCCTTGAACGTGGCGGAGGTGTTCGACCCGATCGCCAACCACTGGGAGCGTTGTCAGGAGATGGTGACGTCTCGGAGCCGCGTTGGCGTGGCCATGGTCAACGGCCTCTTGTACGCAATAGGCGGCTTTGACGGGCAGTCGCGGTTGAGCACGGTGGAAGTCTACAATCCCGAGGCGGACACTTGGACCAAAGTGGCCAGCATGAACAGTAAGCGCAGGTAGGAACCGCCGCACTGAACCTCACAGCATCCTAAAGCAGCCACTCTCAAAGTCGATCCCCTGTTTAGTTTATTGTTACGTGTACAGTGAAAAGCTTTTTGTCGCATGCAATCCAGTCAACAGAAAGACTACAATAGACAATAGGTGCAGGAGTAGGCCATTCGGCCCTTCGAGCCAGCACCGCCATTCAATGTGATCATGGCTGATCATCCCCAAATCAGTACCCCGTTCCTGCCTTCTCTCCATATACCCTGACTCCACTATTTTTAAGAGCCCTATCTAGCTCTCTCTTGAAAGCATCCAGAGAACCCGCCTCCACCACCCTCTGAGGCAGAGAATTCCACAGACTCACAACTCTCTGTGAGAAAAAGTGTTTCCTCATCACCGTTCTAAATGGCTTACTCCTTATTCTTAAACTGTGGCCCCTGGTTCTCGACTCCCCCAACATCGGGAACATGTTTCCTGCCTCTAGCGTGTCCAAGCCCATAACAATCTTATATGTTTCAATGAGATCTCCTCTCATCCTTCTAAACTCCAGAGTGTACAAGCCCAGCTGCTCCATTCTTTCAGCATATGACAGTCCCCTGACTCCGCAAAAATAGCAGAGTCAGGGGATATGGGGAGAAGGCAGGAACGGGGTACTGATTGGGGATGATCAGCCATGACCACATTGAATGGTGGTGCTGGCTCGAAGGGCCGAATGGCCTACTCCTGCACCTATTGTCTATTGTCTATTGGGATGATCCAAACTCTGACGCCGGGATGGTCAAACACACTCCGCGGCTTGGAGTGCCCGAATTGGCACTTTCCTATCGGAGATCGCGACATAGATGCTGCATGTTCCGCTGAGTTATTACATTGTGGTTTCTCAGTCTGCTGCTGCTCTTGGTTCCAGTGCGATGGGGACAGCCGTGATGGACGGGCACATCTACGTCTGTGGTGGCTACGACGGCATTGCCTCCCTCAATTCCGTGGAGTGCTACACCCCGGAATCTGACAAGTAAGACAGTTTACTAATCAACTATTCTTGCCCCGTGGGTTAACCAAAGGAGATAAATGGGGTCCTATGGTGGACTAAGCAATAATGAAAATGCTCTTATGTTCACTAAGGTACTACTGTCTGAGTGGAGTGGAGTTATTTTATCATGTTGATAAAATAAATGGCATACAGATCCTTCAGCCCAGCTTGTCCATGCCGACCAACATGTCCCATCTTTAGACTTTAGAGATACAGGATAGAAACAGGCCCTTCGGACGACAGGGTCCGTGCGACCAGCAATTACCCCGTACACTAGCACTATCCTACACGCTAGGGGCGATTAACAATTTTACTAAAGCCAGAAAACCTGCACGTTTTTGGATTGTGGGTGGTCACAGGGAGAACGTACAAACTCCGTACAGCCACCCATGGTCAGGATCAAACCCGGGTCTCTGGTGCTGTAAGGCAGAAATTCTACCGCTGTGTCTCCCTATCTACACGTCCCACCTACCCATGTTTGATCTATATCCCTCGAAACCTTTCCTATCCAAATGTCTTTTAAATGCAGTTATGGTACCTGCCCCAACAACCTCCTCGGGCAGCTCATTCGATATACTCAGCACCCTCTGTGTGGAAAATGTTCCCGTATATGTAGAAACAATGAACTGCAGAAGGTACACAAAATTACTGGAGAAACTCAGCGGGTGCAGCAGCATCTATGGAGCAAAGAAAATAGGCGACGTTTCGGGCCGAAACCCTTCTTCAGACTGATGGGGGGTGGGAGGGGAGAAGGAAGGAAAAGGGGGAGGAGGAGGAGCCCGAGGGCAGGGGGATGGGAGGAGACAGCAATCACAGAGGGTTTGAAGTTAGAGAGGGGGTTGTGAAACTCTCCCGGAGAGAGGAGGAGAACTTCTTCAAAGTAGGCATACCTTGAGGAGATATCGCAGTGGAGTAGACAAAGTGTTCAAGAAGGAACTGCAGATGCTGGAAGATCGAAGGTACACAAAATTGCTGGAGAAACTCAGCGGGTGCAGCAGCATCTATGCAGCGAAGGAAATAGGCGACGTTTCGGGCCGAAACCCTTCTTCAGACTGATGGGGGGTGGGGGGGAGAAGGAAGGAAAAGGGGGAGGAGGAGGAGCCCGAGGGCTGCAGATGTTGGTTAACACACAAAAGGACAAAGTGCTGGAGTAACGCAATAGGTTAGGCAGCATCTCTGGAGAAAATTGATAGGCGACATTTGGAAACGTCTGCCTGACCTGACCTCCCGAGTTATTCCATCACTTCCTGTCCTTTTGTGCAAAGATCCTACAGTGAGCAAGGTAGTGCACTCGACGAAAAAGACGTAGTACGGTCACGGGCAGATTCATGGGTCATTTTTGGCCCCATTTCCGTAACCGGCTTCCGTCTCCGCACCAAAGATCCCGTAGGATACTAGTGCAGAGATGGAAGCCGGTTATGGAAACATCCTCGTAAAAATAAAGGTTATTTAGGAAAAATCTTCTCTTCATTTTCAGAATTATAATTTATTAACACAAACTTTGCCCCCGCAACGCTGATTACACTGCGGGTCGGGTCGGGTAGGGTTACGGAAATGGATGGAAAAAAGGCCCTTGTTCCGCTCCGTTGCATACTAAACGTCAGCCCATTGCATTTAGCAGGAGTGGCCTATCTTGCTCCACTATAGGATCTTTGCTTTTGTGTATTAACCAACATCTGCAGTTCCTTGTTTCTACAAGGTCCTGCCTTAGTTCTATGTGTTGAGATATGTGGTAGTCTAATTGTGCTTCTTAACGCAGTTATAACATCTCTTATGAATGAATGAATGAATAACTTTATTGGCCAAGTATTGACATACAAGGAATTTTCGTTGGTGCTCCACCGGCAAGTGACAACATGACATACAGTGACAGTTAGGAACGTCACATAAAACATTAAACATTAATAATAATAAACATTAGTTGGCATCTCCAATAAACCAGCAGACTTTACTTTTTAGACTTTCGAGATACGCAGCGGAAACATGCCCTTTGACCCACTGAGTCCGCACCAACCAGCGATCACCCTGTACACTAGCACTATCCTACAGTGGGACAAGTTACGATTTTACTCAAGCCAATTAACCTGCAAACCTGCACGTCTTTGGAGTGTGTGAGGAAACCGGAGCACCTGGAGAAAACCCACGCGGTCACGGAGAACGTACACACTCCGAACAGTCAGCACCCGTAGTCATGGTGGAACCCGGGTCTTTGGCGCTGTAAAGCTGCTACTCTACCGCTGTGCCGCCCTCAGTAGTTCCTCAGTAAAGTATACAAGGTCCAGCTAGGCCTTGTATTCATGTCTTTTCCCTTGGCCTTGAATCCATCGCCATAAAAGAGTCGCTGGTGGGCTGCACAGTGGTGCGGCTGGGTGCTGCAGCTGCCTCGCAGCGCCAGAGGCCTAGGTTTTTAATCCTGACCTAGGGTGCTGCTTGTGTGGAGTCTGCACGTTCTTCCTATGACCACGTGGGTTTCTTCCAGCTGCCCAGTTTCCTCCCACATCCCAACGGCATGCAGGTTTGTGCAGTAATTAGCCTCTGCCAGTTGCCCCTTGAGAAGGTGGGATAGCATGGAACTAGTGTGAATGGGCGATTGATGGCCAGCATGGACTCGGTGGGCCGAAGGGCCTGTTTTTATCCTGTTGGACAAGTTGGTGGCAGCCACCCATTTTTCACATCATTAAAATCAACCTTTTGCTTAGGAATAATAGCCACTTCAAACAGTGCCATGGGAAAACAAACTCCTCAACTAAGGAGAGATGAGATGGAGTGATTAAAAGTTTGGTCTAGGAGGCACATTTTCAAGGCTTTGAAAGTTGAAGGGGACAAAATTAATTGTACTGGTGTTAAACGACATTTAAGATGAACAGCAAAATTCTTGATTAGTGCGGGTGTCAGGGAGAAGGCAGTAGAATGGGGTTAGAAGGGAGAGGTAGATCAGCCATGATTGAATGGCAGAGTAGTCTCGATGGGCTGAATGGCTTAATTCTGCTGCCATCACATGACCTTATGAAAATAAGAAGAGGGTGATGGACCTTTGTTCTTGTTCCCAACAGATGGGTAAACGTGACTCCAATGAGTGCTTGTCGTAGTGCAGCAGGAGTCACCGTCTTTGAGGGGAGGATCTATGTTTCTGGAGGGCACGACGGGCTGCAGATATTTAACACGGTATGTTTTCATAAACCCATAAGTGACAGAGTCATCGATTCATGCAGCGTGGAAACATGCCCTTTGGCCCAACATGTCCCATCTACACTAGTCCCGCCTGCCTGCTTTGGCCCATATCCCTCTAATCCTGTCCTTTCCATGTACCTGTCTAAATACAGAAACTTAGAAAATAGGTGCAGGAGGAGGCCCTTCGGCCCTTCGAGCCAGCACCGCCATTCATTGTCATCATTGGCTGATCATCCCCAATCAATAACCCGTGCCTGCCTTCTCCCCATATCCCTAGATTCCACTAGCCCCTAGAGCTCTATCTAACTCTCTCTTAAATCCATCCAATGATTTGGCCTCCACTGCCCTCTGTGGCAGGGAATTCCACAAATTCACAACTCTTAGTCAGTCTTAAATGACCTCCCCTTTATTCTAAGACTGTGGCCCCTGGTTCTGCACTCGCCCCACATTGGGAACATTTTTCCTGCATCTAGCTTGACCAGTCCTTTTATAATTTTATATGTTTCTATAAGATCCCCCCCTCCCCCCCCATCCTTCTAAACTCCAGTGAATACAAGCCTAGTCTTTTCAATCTTTCCTCAGTAAGACAGTACCGCCATCCCTGGGATCAATCTCGTGAACCTACGCTGCACTGCCTCAATCACAAGGATGTCCTTCCTCAAATTAGGAGACCAAAACTGTACACAATACTCCAGATGTGGTCTCACCAGAGCCCTATACAACTGCAGAAGAAGCTTTACTCCTATACTGAAATCCACTTGTTATGAAGGCCAACATTCCATTAGCTTTCTTCACTGCCTGCTGTACCTGCACGCCAACTTTCAGTGACCGGTGTACAAGGACACCCAGGTCTCGCTGTACCTCCCACTAACCTAACCCCATTGAGATAATAATCTGCCCCCTTGTTTTTGCCGTCAAAGTGGATAACCTCACATTTATCTATATTATACTGGATCTGCCCACTCACTCAACCTGAGTGGGCAGATGCATGGCAGATGCAGTATAATGCTGCTTAAACATTACGATAGGTACTACCTGCCCTCAACAACCTCCTCCGGCAGCTCGTTCCATACACCCATCACCTTCAGTAAAAATAAAGTTGCCTCTCGAGTTCCTATTAAATCTTTTCCCTCTTGCCTGAAACCTATATCCTCTGCTACTGGATTCCCCGACCCTGGGAAACAAGACCTCCCATTCACCCTCTTTATTCCCCTCATGTTTTCATATACCTCTCTATAAGATCACCTCGCCTGCCCAGCCTCTCCCTGTAACAGCCTCAAGACCTGGCAACATCCTCGTAAATCTTCTCTGCACCCTCTGCCAGACCAGTCGTGGTCTGCAGAAAGTTGTCAATCCATGAACTCCAAATGAAGGATAGGCTGTTCCGATTTGAACATATTGCTCATCCTCAGCAGCAAGGCAAAACTCTGAAACCCCCCCCCGATGTTTCGGTCAGGCACAGCTGGTAGAGCTGTGTCACGGACCTTAGTAGACCTAGGTGCAAATCTGGCTTGGTGTGCTGTCTTTTGGGGAGTTTGCACGTTCTCCCTATGACCGCCTATGACCTCCGGGCAAAATCCATGAACTCCAAATGTTGCTTTTTTGGATTTGAACATATTGTCACCTCAGCCTCTGACCATGGTTTTCGGTCTTGATCCTTTGGTCAATGGGGTGCTGTCTTTATCTGTCACTGACCGCCCGAGATACCTTGAAAATCATTGTGGCGTACCGAGATACCATTGTGGCGTACAGTCCAGTATCTCTCTATCCACAAGCACTTAGATACGTCTTGGATCAGCATCCCAGATACAGTGCAAGTGTATAACAGCAGATTAGTTCATAGATACAGGTACATCGCGGAAACAGGCCCTTCAGCCCACTGAATCCTCGCCGACCAGCAAACCCGGCACACTAAAGTAAGCATGCAGGTACAGCAGGCAGTGAAGAAAGCGAATGGCATGTTAGCCTTTACAACAAGAGGAATCGAATATAGGAGCAAAGAGGTCCTTCTGCAGTTGTACAGAGCCCTAGTGATACCACACCTGGAGTATTGTGTACAGTTCTGGTCCCCTAATTTGAGGAGGGACATTCTTGCTATTGAGGGAGTGCAGCGTAGGTTTACAAGGTTAATTCCCGGGATGGCGGGACTGTCATATGCTGAGAGAATGGAGCGGCTGGGCTTGTACACTCTGGAGTTTAGAAGAATGAGAGGGCATCTTATTGAAACATAAGATTGGTAAGGGCTTGGACACACTAGAGGCAGGAAACACGTTCCCGATGTTGGGGGAGTCCAGAACCAGGGGCCACAGTTTAAGAATAAGGAGTAAGCCATTTAGAACGGAGACGAGGAAACACTTTTTCTCACAGAGAGTGGTGAGTCTGTGGAATTCTCTGCCTCAAGAGGGCGGTGGAGGCCGGTTCTCTGGATACTTTCAAGAGAGAGCTAGATAGGGCTCTTAAAGATAGGGGATATGGGGGAGAAGGCAGGAACGGGGTACTGATTCGGGATGATCAGCCATGATCACATTGTAATGGCGGTGCTGGCTCGAAGGGCCGAATGGCCTTCTCCTGCACTT
This sequence comes from Leucoraja erinaceus, assembly GCF_028641065.1. NCBI lineage: Eukaryota > Metazoa > Chordata > Chondrichthyes > Rajiformes > Rajidae > Leucoraja > Leucoraja erinaceus. Next base: position 374,702 of record NC_073419.1, read on the forward strand.
ATTGTCTATCGTACATACTCGGGACAATTTACAATGACACCAAGCCAATTAGCTTACAAACCTGTACGTCTTGGGAATGCGGGAGGAAACTGGAGATCCCAGAGAAAACTCAATGCATGTCACCGGGAGAACTTACAAACTCTGTGCAGACAGGACCCATAGTCAGGATTGGACTCCAAGTCCCTGGCGCTGTGAGGCAGCAACTCTACCGCTGCGCCACCACCGTGCTGCCCTCTGAGACTTGATACAGAGTCGGCAGTTTCAAGTCACAGTTGTAAGAGCGTGGTCAGCCTGAAAACCCTGCACTTACAGCAACTGGGATTTGATAATGGCGCCAAACTGTATACTGTCTCAGTGTGGTACTGCTATATGGTACACATCCCAAAGACGTGTGGGCTTGTAGGTTAGTTGCCCCTAGTGTGTAGGGAGTGGATGAGACATGGGGTAATGTAGAACTGGTGTGAGGGATGATGGATGGCTGGCGTGGGCTGAAGAGCCTGTTTCAAGCCTATCTTTGGTGTCAATAGACAATAGGTGCAGGAATAGGCCATTCGGCCCTTCGAGCCAGCACACTATTCAATGTGATCATGGCTGACCATCCCCAACCAGTACCCCGTTCCTGCCTTCTCCCCATATCCCCTGACTCCCCTATCTTTAAGAGCCCTATCTAGCTCTCTCTTGAAAGTATCCAGAGAACCGGCCTCCACCGCCCTCTGAAGCAGAGAATTCCACAGACTCACCACTCTCTGTGTGAAAAAGTGTTTCCTCGTCTCCGTTCTAAATGGCTCACACCTTATTCTTAAACTGTGGCCCCTGGTTCTTGACTCCCCCAACATCGGGAACATGTTTCCTGCCTCTAGCGTGTCCAAACCCTTAATAATCTTATATGTTTCTATAGGATCTCCCTTCATCCTTCCAAACCCCAGGGTGTACAAGCCCAGCTGCTCCATTCTCTCAGCATATGACAGTCCCCCCATCCCGGGAATTAACCTTGTAAACCTACGCTGCACTCCCTCAATAGCAAGAATGTCCTTCCTCAAATTAGGACACCAAAACTGCACACAATACTCCAGGTGAGGTCGTACTAGGGCCCTGTACAGCTGCAGAAGGACCTCTTTGCTCCTATATTCAACTCCTCTTGTTATGATGTCCAACATTCATAACGCTTTCTTCACTGCCTGCTGTACCTGCATGCTTACTTTCATTGACTGATAAACAAGGACCCCCCCATATCCCGTTGTACTTCCCCTTTTCCCAACTTGACGCCATTTAGAAAATAATCTGTCTCCCTCTAAATTCCACAGTATACAAGCCCAGCAGCTCCATTCTCTCAGCATATGACAGTCCCGCCATTCAATACAGTACACTACAATTTATTTGTTATCACTTGAACCTCTTGAGGTTCAAACGAAATGTGGTTTCTGCAGTCATGCACACAAGAAAAAGAACCAAGACACAACACAATTTACAAAAAACATCCATCACAGCGAATCTCCTCCTCACTGTGATGGAAGGCAAAGTCTTATCTGCCTTTCCGGGAATTAACCTGGTGGACCTCCGCTGCTCTCCCTCAATAGCAAGAATGTCCTTAGAAACATAGAAACATAGAAATTAGGTGCAGAAGTAGGCCATTCGGCCCATCGAGCCTGCACCGCCATTCAATATGATCATGGCTGATCATCCAACTCAGTATCCCGTACCTGCCTTCTCTCCATACCCCCTGATCCCTTTAGCCACAAGGGCCACATCTAACTCCCTCTTAAATATAGCCAATGAACTGGCCTCAACTACCTTCTGTGGCAGAGAGTTCCAGAGATCACGACTCTCTGTGTGAAAAATGTTTTTCTCATCTCGGTCTTAAAAGATTTGCCCCTTATCCTTAAACTGTGACCCCTTGTTCTGGAATTCCTTGTATGTTTCAATAAGATCCCCTGATTTCATTAACATCAGCTCTCGTTGTGATGCTTGGCCCTTCACATTGTGTGCTCTCTTTGTGCGAGGCAGGTGGAATGCTACAACCACCACACCGCCATCTGGTACGCGGCGGCCAACATGCTGAACAAGCGCTGCCGCCACGGGGCCGCGTCGCTGGGCAGCCAGATGTACGCCTGCGGCGGGTACGATGGCTCGGGCTTCCTCAGCATCGTGGAGGTGTACAGCTCCCCCTCGGACCAGTGGTGCCCCCTGGTGCCCATGAACACCCGCCGCAGCCGGGTCTCCCTGGTGTCCAACTGCGGCCGCCTCTACGCCATCGGCGGCTACGACGGCCAGTACAACCTCAACTCCATGGAGATGTACGACGCCGAGACCAACCGCTGGACGTTCATGGCCCCCATGGTGTGCCACGAGGGAGGGGTCGGCGTGGGGTGCATACCCCTCCTCAGCGCATAATTTCCCCCGTCCCCCCGGACTCAGTAGCTGTGTCAAATCAACGCAACATCCGTGGGCTGGCGGCTGTCCTTCCACCGTTACGGCAAACTCACCACAAAGACTGGTCAATGTTTCTTGTTCTTACTGGTCATCAGTGTTCAGTCTGCAGCCATCCATTTAGCTCACATAATAAATCCCCCACAGATCTCGATTTTTTAAAAAAGATATCCAAATATTAACTTATTATTAAAACAAAAATTCACTCGTTAATCAAAGGCAGAGCATCTGTAAAATCCTCAAACTAGATGGACACAGAGTGCTGGAGTAACTCAGCGGGTCAGGCAGCATCTGTGGAGAACATGGATAGGTGACGTTTCACAGAGTGCTGGAGTAACTCAGCGGGTCAGGCAGCATCTGTGGAGAACATGGATAGGTGACGTTTCACCGAGTGCTGGAGTAACTCAGCGGGTCAGGCAGCATCTGTGGAGAACATGGATAGGTGACGTTTCACAGAGTGCTGGAGTAACTCAGCAGGTCAGGCAGCATCTGTGGAGAACATGGATAGGTGACGTTTCACAGAGTGCTGGAGTAACTCAGCGGGACAGGCAGCATCTGTGGAGAACATGGATAGGTGACGTTTCACCGAGTGCTGGAGTATCTCAGCGGGTCAGGCAGCATCTGTGGAGAACATGGATAGGTGACGTTTCACCGAGTGCTGGAGTAACTCAGCGGGTCAGGCAGCATCTGTGGAGAAAAGGAATCGGTGACGTTTTCGGGTCGGGACCCTCCTTCAGACTGACAGTCGTGGGAGAGGGAAACTAGGTATGAAAATGTACAGAATCACGGCCGGCACCGATGACTAAAGAGCCCACACTGGTCCATTGTTGGCTGCGGAGGAGGTGGTAGCGAGGGGACACGAACGGTAAAACTAGCAGGACGAGTTTTCTCAAACTAGATGGGGCTGTGTATTAACCGGAACAAGGAACTGCAGACGCTGGTTTACAAGTAAAATGACTCAAAGAGCTGGAGTAATTCAGCAGGTCAGGCAGCGTCTTTGGAGAACATGTTACTTGGACACGCTCGTCATCAGTGTTCAGTCTGCAGATGTTTAAAGGGGGTAGGCACAAAATGCTAGAGTAACTCTGGGTCAGGCTGCATCTCTGGAGAAAAAAGATGGGTGATGGGTCGGGACAGAACCATTCTTCAGGCAATTGATGTTTCAGATGCCTCACAGCAACTCTAGACCTGGGCTCAATCCTGACCTTGGGTGCTGTCTGTGTGGAGTTTGCACATTCTCTCCATGACTGTGTGGGTTTTCTCCGGGTGCTCCAGTTCCCCCACCCCCCCCCCCCACACATCCCAAAGACGTGCGGCCTCTGTAAATTGCCCCTCGTTTGTAGGGAGTCGTAGAATGATACAGTGTGGAAACAGGCCCTTCGGCCCAACTCGCCCACACCGGCCAACAATATCCCAGCTACCCTAGTCCCACTTGCCTGCGCTTGGTCCATCACCCTCCAAACCTGTCCTATCCATGTAAATGGGATAGCATAGAACTAGTGTGTACGGGTGGTCGGCGTGGGATGAAGGGCCTGTTTCTTGGCTGCATCTCTGAAACTAACAAAAGACATCCCTGATAAATCACAATTTTTAAAAAAACATTCAAATATCTCGGACTGGGGAAGTGGGTCGCGGCCTAAAACGTCACCTATCCATATGCAGAACCAGGGGCCACAGTTTTAAGAATAAGGAGTAGGCCATTTAGAACGGAGACGAGGAAACACTTTTTCTCCCAGAGAGTTGTGAGTCTGTGGAATTCTCTGCCTCAGAGGGCGGTGGAGGCCGGTTCCCTGGATACTTTCAAGAGAGAGCTAGATAGGGCTCTTAAAGATAGCGGAGTCAGGGGATATGGGGAGAAGGCAGGAACGGGGTACTGATTGGGGATGATCAGCCATGATCACATTGAATGGTGGTGCTGGCTCGAAGGGCCGAATGGCCTACTCCTGCACCTATTGTCTATTGTCTATTGTCATTGTCATGTTCTCCAGAGATGCAGCCTGACCCGCTGAGAGACTCCAGCACTCTGTGTTTGTTTTTCATTGTTACGGATGAGTTGCTTCCCCTTCAGCATCAGAATCTCTCTGGGGGTGATATAGAACTAGTTGCTACATTAGGGCCTCCCGTTCCCCCAAACCATCATCTGTCTGTCCTGGGCTCCTTCGCTGGTGGGCAGGTGATTGTCCAAGACGTGCGTTTGGCTCGTCACTTGTACAAGTATCCGATTATACATTCCGAGGACCATGGTTACAGGCTGTGATTTTCCGGCCACCCTTGCTTCCAGAACCTTTGGATTATCCGATTTGCCGGACCAGCAGAGGTCACGGCCTCCAAGAGGAGTCCAACGGTACCGGAATGTTCGGCCTAGGCCGCTGGGGACGAACTGGCCCGTAAAGTCGGCTATGGGAGTTCTTGAGTCCCGGCCGCGGGGAGGGGGGCAAATTCGATCAGCCGCGGACTTCCCGATGAGATCGAGATCAGCCTCACCTTACCCGGCCTGGGCGGGGCGATTTCAAGTGCGCTCTCTGAATTTTGTCCGGATTATAGGAGGCTCTGGACCACCAGTTGCTGGGAAATGGGTGGTGGGCCTGGATTTAGTGCACTCTGCTGCTGTCTCAGACCCAGATAAAAATAATTTGCACATTTCATCTCATCGTTATTGATTTTGTTTTCCCCAGTTGCGATCCTTTCGTTCCTCCCAGCTCTCTCCAAGTTCACCCGCTGTTTGTCCTTTGGAGCTTCTGACGAGACCGTCGGTGTTTACAGCAACAATCATGATGATGAACGTGGTTCCTTTCCGTGCTTGTTAGAGTCATGTCAAGAGTGAATCACTGATTTTTTTAAAGAAGGAACTGCAGATGCTGGAAAAATTGAAAGGTAGACGAGAATGCTGGAGAAACTCACCTGGTGAGGCAGCATCTATGGAGAGAAGGAAATAGGCGACTTCACCTCCATAGATGCTGCCTCACCCGCTGAGTTTCTCCAGCATTTGTGCCTACCGATTAGGATTAGTCAGTGGCTGTGACACTTCTCCGGAAGGGCCTGTGTATAGTTTGCTGTGTAGACATTTGAGCCGGGTATTTGCTGGAGTGTGGAAGAGTATAACACTATGATGCAATAGACAATAGGTGCAGGAGTAGGCCATTCAGCCCTTCGAGCCAGCACCGCCATTCAATGTGATCATGGCTGATCATCCCCAATCAGTACCCCGTTCCTGCCTTCTCCCCATATCCCCTGACTCTGCTATATTTAAGAGCCCTATCTAGCTCTCTCTTGAAAGCATCCAGAGAACCTGCCTCCACGACCCTCTTGAGGCATAGAATTCCACAGAGCTCCATGAGTTCAATTGACTAGAGAGAGAGAGAGAGATGAATTGTTTAAGAAGGAACTGCAGATGCTGGAAAAATCGAAGGTAGACAAAAATGCTGGAGAAACTCAGCGGGTGAGGCAGTATCTATGGAGCAAAGGAAATAGGCGACGTTTCGGGTCGAGACCCTTCTTCAGACTGATGTGGGGGTGGGGGGGGGGGGGTGGGAAGAAGAAAGGAAGAGGTGGAGACAGTGGGCTGTGGGAGAGCTGGGAAGGGGAGGAGAAGGAGGGAGAAAGCAGGGACTACCTGAAATTGGAGAAGTCAATGTTCATACCGCTGGGGTGTAAACTACCCAAGCGAAATACGAGGTGCTGCTCCTCCAATTTGCGGTGGAGGTAACGAATTGCTGAGTTTGGTGGATTGTACAGTAGGGGGCAGTATTGGAAGGATTCAATGGGCATAGCAATGTTTTTCAGACGTGGGTAGACAAAATTGCTGGAGAGACTCAGCGGGTGCGGCAGCATCTATGGAGCGAAGGAAATAGGCAGCGTTTCGGGCCGAAACCCTTTGTGGGAATGGATTTGTCGGGTATATAAACTTTTCAGAGGGCGGTGGAGGCCGGTTCTCTGGATGCTTTCAAGAGAAAGCTAGTTAGGGCTCTTAAAAATAGCGGTCAGGGGATATGGGGAGAAGGATTGGGGGATGATCAGCCATGATCACATTGAATGACGGTGCTGGCTCGTAGGGCCGAATGGCCTACTCCTGCACCTATTGTCTATATCTATTGTCAGGCAGTGTTCTGCTAAATTAGTAACCACTCTCTGTGATTATAGATTCTGTGTTTCTAAACATGGGAGATGAAATGAAGAGTTTGTTTTGAGCAGCAAGACAACTAGGTTTAGATTTCCCACTGTGGGGAAACTTTTTCCTCTTAAGAAGCACAAGATAAAATAATTTGCGTCTAAAATGGCAGTCTCTCTGTAATATTGTACTGCTAAGTGCTGCATACTAATGAATTCTTACAACAATGGGCGAAAATTTAGTTGAAGGATTTGGATAGTCTATATTTGCCGAACAGATATTCAATAGCGAATTGCACTCGTAATCTCATCAAGGGGTTTAGGTGGAATATCATTGATTGTTGAGATTACTGTTAATAATATGTTTCAAGAAGGAACTGCAGATGCTGGAAAATTGAAGGTAGACAAAATTGCTGGAGAAACTCAGCGGGTGCGGCAGCATCTATGGAGCGAAGGAAATAGGCAGATAGGAAACACAGTCTGAAGAAGGGTTTCGGCCCGAAACGTTGCCTATTTCCTTCGCTCCATAGATGCTGCCGCACCCGCTGAGTTTCTCCAGCATTTTTGTCCACTGTTAATAATACTGCAGTTTCAGATAATATTGTTACACTGAACTTTTTTTTGTACTGATTGTCTTCTGCAGATGCTGCCCTCTGAGTTTCGACTTTAGCCTTTAGAAATACAGCGCAGAAACAGGCCCTTCAGCCCTCCATGTCTGCACTAATCAGCGATCACCCCGTGGACCAGCACTATCCTATACACTAGGGACAATTTACAGAAGCCAATTAGAAACATAGAAAATAGGTGCAGGAGTAGGCCATTCGGCCCTTCGAGCCTACACCGCCATTCAATATGATCATGGCTGATCATCCAACTCAGTATCCTGTACCTGCCTTCTCTCCATACCCACTGAGCCCTTTAGCCACAAGGGCCACATCTGACTCCCACTTAAATATAGCAATGAACTGGCCTCAACTACCCTCTGCGGCAGAGAGTTCCAGAGATTCACCACTCTCTGTGTAAAAAAATGTTCTCCTCATCTCGGTTTTAAAGGATTTCCCCCTTATCCTTAAGCTGTGACCCCTTGTTTCTGGACTTCCTCAACATCGGGAACAATCTTCCTGCATCTAGCTTGTCCAACCCCTTAAGAATTTTGTAGGTTTCTATAAGATCCCCCCTCAATCTTCTAAATTCTAGCGAGTACAAGCCGAGTCTATCCAGTCTTTCTTCATATGAAAGTCCTGCCATCCCGGGAATCAGTCTGGTGAACCTTCTCTGTACTCCCTCTATGGCAAGAATGTCTTTTTTAAGCCAGCAGTTCTTTGGTGTGTGGGAGGAAACCAGAGGACCTGGAGAAAGCCCACTTGGTCCATAGGTTAATTGGCTTCGGTAACAAAAAGTGTGTGAGGTAGTGCTAGTGTGTGGAGGTGACCACTGGCTGGCGCAGACTCGATGGGCCGAGGGGCCTGTCTCCGCGCTGTATCTCTAAAGTCACAGACTCTGCCTGTTCGAGGATAATGGTCTCGGCCACAAGCAGTTGACAAAATGCACCTTTGGCCATATAATACCTTTCACATCAAAACAAATCTGAGAACCTGACACGAGAGTGAAGACCACTCTGCCCATTGTTAACGTGCAGGCTCTTAGAGTGAACACACACACACACCATGCTCTCTTGACTTCTCTGCTCGGTTGTATCCATGGCCAAGCTGCAAGGTTACCTGAACCATTTGCGCTGTTTCATTGGGACCTCTGCTCTGTGCAATACATTTTTTCAATGCAATTCTAAACCTAGTTGAGGGCCCCGTGTACAGTCTCACCTACTTGACGTGTAGGAAGGAACTGCAGACGCTGGTTTAAACCGAGGATAGACGCAAAATGCTGGAGTAACTCAGCGGGACAGGCAGCATCTCTGGAGAGAAGGAATGGGTGTCGTTTCGGGTCGAGACCTGTCTGAAGAAGGGTCTCGACCCGAAACGTCACCCATTCCTTCTCTCCAGCTTTTTGTGTTCAGCTTCTCACCTGCTTGAAGTGTTGAAGCCTCGTAGCTTTTGGTTCTTTCAGACTGAGGAGCCTGAGTGTGAGCTTTCTGGTCCTAATTCTACTGACTTACCCGCCTGTATCCATGGTCATTTCGTGAGCGCCTGTTTGTTAAAGATGTACCGACACTGTGGCACGTCCCACAGCGCACCATAACCCTGAGCCACTCGCCTTCCCGCAACTGGAGTGCAGCTCACGGGAGTCCATGTCACCAAGCTGGTTGTTCATTCATCTAACATGCCTGTAATGGCCTCCATTCTGAGTTTGGACAATGTTGTTCAGGGTGCTGCACCCCTTTCTCTGCCCCTCTCCCTCTCTGCCTGTCTCTCTCTGCCCCTCTCCCTCTCTCTCCCTATCTCTCTGCCTCTCCCCCTATCTCTCTGCCTCCCTCTCCCCCTCTGCCTCTCCCTCTCTCTCCTCCCCCCCCCCTCCTCCCCCTCCCTCTCCCCCCCCCTCTCCCTCTCCCTCCCTCCCCCTCTCTCTCCCTCTCCCCCTCTCCCTCTCTCTCTCTCTGCCTCTCCCCCCTCTCTCCCTCTGCCTCTCCCCTTCTCTCTCCCTCTCTCTCCCTCTGCCTCTCCCTCTCTCTCTCTACCCTCTCTCCCTCTCCCTCTCCCTGTCCCTGCCCCCCCCCCCCCCTCTACTGGGTTAAGAGTATGATGGAGAAGTAGTAGTCTGACCAGTTGCCAATACTCTGGGATGAATTAGCTTTATCCGTGTATTCCCAACTAGTGCTCTAGACTGGTTTTGAATTGTGAAGAGTAAATGATGTGAGTGGGTTATCCAGGGCGTGTGTATTGGCGCTCTCCACACAGAGTGTGAGTGTGCTGGGGGTAGGTTTATATTGGTGGCAGCAACTCTGGGGCAAGTGATAGGTCAAACTTCAATCATGATGGGTGTACATTGAATGCTTTGTGTTTCTCTGAGATGTAAACAGTACCTTAATTACCAGATTATTTTGGAATACAGCGATGTTTTTAATGTGAGAACTAATAAATGATGTGCAACAAAATTATTCTCTGCGTTTCATTGTGAACAATCAAATCTAACCTCTATTTTCAGAGAGCAGCTCAAAATCTGATTGTATAAACACATCGTTGAGAATCGGCGAGGCCCAGCGTAGGCTGGGCGATGGTTTCGCCGAACACCTCCGCTCAGTCCACCTAAACCGAGGCCCCCGATGTTGAAGCCCCCGTGAACGGGCCGATTGTAGCCCCCCGATTCGGGGTGGACGAAGCTGCTGTTGCTGGAGTTCAGAGTCGGTCACCAACCAGGTCAGCTCCCGATGTTACCGTCCACAGGGCCCACGGCCGAAGCCTCGCTTGTGTGCGCATGCACGTACGGCCGCCAAGAAATTGTGTGCCCCCCCCCCACCCATGTTCTGATAGTGATTTCCGTGCCTGTCGTGTTCAGCATGGACATTGTGGGCTGAAGGGCCTGTTCCTGTGCTGTACTGTTGTATGAACCAAGATAATCCCCATCCCGGCAATACAGCAGCTGCTTATCTCTGACGAGGGGTCTGAAGATTTCTCTCTGGAGATGCTGCCTGACCCGCTGAGTTACCCCAGCATTTTGTCTGTCTCTGACATGTTGTGCACTATGTGAATTATCTTGCATCGTTTGTAGATGCATTTGTACCTGAGATTCTAAGTAGTTGTTGAAAACCACCTGGGCTGTGGGCACTTTGGAGAGGACGCTGGAAAACACCCACCTCGTGTGTCCCCCCCCCCCTGTCTGTGAGAGCAAAAGGTGCACAAAACCATTAAACTTTAGAGATACAGCACGGAAAGAGGCCCTTCAGCCCACCAGGTCCGCGCCGACCAGCGATCCCCGCACACTAACACTATCCTACACACTATGCACAATTTACAATTTTACAGAAGCCAAATAACCTACAAACCTGTACATCTTTGTAGTGTCGGAGGAAAGCGGAGCATTCGGAGAAAACCCACGCAAGACACTGGACGGACGTACAAACACTACCGACAGCACCGTGGTCGGGATCTCCGGGAGCTCAGGTTTCCTCCCACACTCCAAAGACATATAGGTTTGCAGGTTAATTGGCTTCTGTAAAGTGTAAATTGTCCCTGGTTTGCAGGATAGAATGTGTACAGTGATCGCTGGTCGGCCTGGGCCTGTTTCCATGCTATATCTCTTAAAAATTATTTGATCGGACGTGACTGGCTTTGCCTTGCACGAAACATTATTCCCATGTATCTGCACACTGTAAATTTTTTTTTTAATTTCAAAATAGACTTTATTCAATTGATAAATATATCCAACTCATGAACCATTCGAACAAACAAAATTCATCCGACATTTTCGGAGACGATACAAATGTTTTCAGTACAATTTTTTAACATTTGTCAAATTCCACCAAACAGTCGCCCACCCGTGCCACTCTGTGGCCCCTGTCCCCCACCCGTGCCACTCTGTGGCCCCTGTCCAAGTAATAAGTATATACAATGTGTACACAGTGCGAAAATTCCATCTGACATTTTCCTCCACTATAGAGATTGTTCAATACCGTTTATAAGTCTTTTAAGTTCCACAAAAATGCCACGTGCCATGTCACCCCTGGCGTGGGATACCTTCCCTTAATTTAATTTGAGGGGCGTCTCCACCACACTGTGCCCCCCCATGTCCAGCAGCGGAAGGACCCTAGACTGTGGCCCTCCCCCACCGAGCCTTGGCGTTGGCTGCACCAAGCTTCAGCGAGTCCCTTAGCACGTACTCCTGCAGTCTGCAGCGGGCCAGTCGGCAACATTCCCTGACGGACATCTCGCTCTGCTGGGTGGTGAGCAACGCTCGGGCAGACCAAAGAGCGTCTTTCACCGAGTTGATGACCCTCCAGCAGCACTCGATGTCAGTCTCTGAATGTGTCCCTGGGAACAGTCCGTAAATCACAGAGTCCTCTGTGACCGAGCTGTTCGGGATAAATTGTTCCAGGGACCCTTGCATACCTCTCCAGACTCTTTTTGCAAACCCACACTCTGCAAAGAGGTGGGCAACCGTCTCCTCTCCACCGCAACCGTCCCGGGGGCAGCGTGAGCTGGTGGTGAGGTTCCGATGGTGCAGGAAGGATCTAACTGAGAGGGCTCCCCTCACCGCCAGCCAAGCCAGGTCTTGGTGCTTGTTGGTGAGTTCTGGCGATGAGGCATTTTGCCAGACAAGCTGGGCAGTCTGCTCTGGGAACCACGCCACCGGATCCATCGAGTCCTTTCCCTGCAGTGCCTGCAGGACATTCCTTGCTGACCACTGCCCGATGGACTTGTGGTCAAAGGTGTTGGTCCGGAAGAAGCTTTCCACAGACGACAGATGGGGCGGCAATGTCCAGCTGACTGGCACATTGCGTGGCATCTGCGCCAGGCCCATCCTTCGCAACACCGGGGACAGGTAGAACCTCAGCAGGTAGTGACACTTAGTGCCCACGTGCCTTGGCTCTACACTCCGCCTGATGCAGCCACACACAAAGGTGGCCATCAGGGTGAGGGCGACGTTGGGCACGCTTTTACCCCCGTTGTCTGCCGACTTGTACATTGTGGCCCGTCGCACCCGGTCCATCCTCGACCCCCAGATGATCTGGAAGACGGCCCGGGTGATCCCCGTGGCGTAGGAGGGAGGGGCAGGCCACACTTGTGCCAAGTACAGCAGCCCCGAGAGTACCTCACACCTGATGACCACATTTTTACCGACTGGTGCACAGACAGCCACCCCACGGTCCTTGACAGATCTGGGTCAGGATCCAGTGGCATGGAGTCCAAGACGACCGGAGACCCTTTTCTGCTGCAGCCTTCATCCGCCTTCCCAGCCGTTGTGACGCTCCACTAAGGTCAGCCATCGTCCTCCGCCTGTTCCACCGTTGAGGTCTTGGTTGGATTGCTCTTTGTCAGGGACCTCCCCCCTTGACCTTACCGACGTGGGTGGCCCTACCAGGAGCGTAGATAGCTCCAGACGGCATCGCTCTCAGGATCTCAGGTCCACACAAGCTTCTCAACCACGACAAGGTGACAATCCACGGAGAAGAAAATTGTGTAAAGTGGATAAAAATGACCAAATAACGTGGGTGAATGAGGGGACTGTACCTGCACCCCAGGAGGCATGCACAGGACTGATGGAGGCCGTGCGTGCGCCTGTACTCCAGTGAGTCACTTGATAACCAAATCCAGCACATACAGCTCCTGTCCACTGAACATCAAAGGCCGTTTCACACTGGCACCGTATACACGTCACTAGAAACATAGAAACATAGAAATTAGGTGCAGGAGTAGGCCATTCGGCCCTTCGAGCCTGCACCGCCATTCAATATGATCATGGCTGATCATCCAACTCAGTATCCCGTACCTGCCTTCTCTCCATACCCCCTGATCCCTTTAGCCACAAGGGCCACATCTAACTCCCTCTTAAATATAGCCGATGAACTGGCCTCGACTACCCTCTGCGGCAGAGAGTTCCAGAGATTCACCACTCTCTGTGTAAAAAAAGTTCTTCTCATCTCGGTTTTAAAGGATTTCCCCCTTATCCTTAAGCTATGACCCCTTGTCCTGGACTTCCCCAACATCGGGAGCAATCTTCCTGCATCTAGCCTGTCCAACCCCTTAAGAATTTTGTAAGTTTCTGATTATTATACTTTCAAGTGATATAACAGGCTGAAGACTTTATTATAATATCCCAGAATTTTGCAAGAATATGCCATATGTGTTTAATAAAATAACAAATATGAAATTACACACATAAATGACTCAAAAATGCATTTACCCATGATTAGCCTATTTATCACTATTTCTCGCGGAGACCCCAGCGACCTCTCGCGGAGACAGGTTGAGAAATGCTGCTCTACCCCATGGTTTAAGTCTGCTGACGCGAGTCCAAACTTTGTGACCAAACGGTTACTTTATTCGGTGAGATAACTTTGACATACGTGTGGATTTGGGAGATCTCTGTCATATTGAGTCATTGCTGCTGCTGCCGCTGAGCAAGGGTGTTGACTTGAGCTCATCTTCCTGTCGACTGGTAATCTCAAGGTGAGATCTGCTGATGTAGCAGGTCACTCCCCTTAACCCATGACGTCACGTGACGGTCCTCGTAACCACTGGCGAGGGTTCGACAGTAAGTAGTATGACCATCAGGTGATGCCGCACTGTGTCATTTAACTTGTCAAGTTTACTATTGTTGCTCGATTTTGCTCCTTTGAAGTGCCCCGGACAGTTTTGTTACATTAAAAGCATCCTATAAGTGTAACAAGTTGTGTTGCAGCTGAAGCCGATGATCAGATGGGTCATTGGGCTCAATAAACCTGGCGGCACAGTGGCGCAGCGGGTAGAGCTGCTACCTCTCAGCACCAGAGACCCAAGCTCGATCCTGACCTCGGGTCCTGACCACAGATGATACAACGGTGATTGGCCTCATCAGCAACAACGATGAGTTGGCCTACAGGGAGGAGGTCCAGCACTTAGCAGCATGGTGCGCTGACAACAACCTGGCCCTTAACTCCAAGAAGACCAAGGAGCTCATTGTAGACTTCAGGAAGTCCAGAGGTGGCACGCACACCCCCATCCACATTAACGGGACGGAGGTGGAACGTGTTTCTAGCTTCAGGTTCCTGGGAGTCAACATCTCCGATGACCTCTCTTGGACCCACAATACCTCAACTCTGATCAAGAAGGCTCATCAGCGTCTCTTCTTCCTGAGGAGACTGAAGAAGGTCCATCTGTCTCCTCAGATCCTGGTGAACTTCTACCGCTGCACCATCGAGAGCATCCTTACCAACTGCATCACAGTATGGTATGGCAACTGCTCTGTCTCCGACCGGAAGGCACTGCAGAGGGTGGTGAAAATTGCCCAACGCATCACCGGTTCCACGCTCCCCTCCATTGAGTCTGTCCAAAGCAAGCGCTGTCTGCGGAGGGCGCTCAGCATCGCCAAGGACTGCTCTCACCCCAACCATGGACTGTTTACCCTCCTACCATCCAGGAGGCGCTACAGGTCTCTCCGTTGCCGAACCAGCAGGTCGAGGAACAGCTTCTTTCCGGCGGCTGTCACTCTACTAAACAACGTACCTCGGTGACTGCCAATCACCCCCCCCCCCCCCCCCCCCCCCGGACACTTATTATTTATTTTTTATTCAAATCGTTTGCTATGTCGCTCTTCAAGGGAGATGCTAAATGCATTTCGTTGTCTCTGTACTGTACACTGACAATGACAATTAAAATTGAATCTGAATCTGAATCTGAATCTGAATCTGGGTGCTCTCTGTGTGGAGTTTGCACTTTCTCCCTGTGACCGGGTGGGTTTCCTCTGGGTGCTCCGACTTTCCTCCCACATCTCATAGACGTACAGGTTTGTAGGTTAGTATCGACGTTCTTCACAGATGCTGCCTGACCCACTGAGTTACTCCAGCACTCTGTGTCACCTCAACAATAAGCTAGCATTTGGTTTTAGTTTGCTGACGGAACATAGAACAGTACAGCACATGAACAGGTAGACCACCACACAAACCAACCAACCTCCCATTGACTCCATCTACACCTCACGCTGCCTCGGCAAGGCCAGCAGCATCATCAAGGACCAGTCGCACCCTGACCACTCCCTCTTCTCCCCTCTCCCATCGGGCAAAAGGTACAGAGGTGTGAAAACGCACACCTCCAGCACAACCTCAGTCTGAAGAAGGGTCTCGACCTGAAACGTCACCTATTCCTTCGTTCCATAGATGCTGCCTCACCCGCTGAGTTTCTCCAGCATTTTTGTCTACCTCCAGATTCGGGGACAGTTTCTTCCCAGCTGTTATCAGGCAACTGAATCATCCTACCACAACCAGAGAGCAGTCCTGAACTACTATCTACCTCATTGGTGACCCTCGGACTATCATTGATCGGACTTTGCTGGCTTTACCTTGCACTAAACGTTATTCCCTTATCATGTATCTGTACACTGTGAATGGCCCGATTGTAATCATGTATTGTCTTTCCGCTGAATGGCTAGCACGCAACAAAAGCTTTTCACTGTACCTCACTACAAGTGACAATAAACTAAACTAAACTAATGTCTGTACTGAACATGATACCGAGCCCAACTCATATCTGCCTGCACGCATTCCATATCCCTCCATCCCCTGCATATCCATGTGCCTATCCAAGAGCCTCTTAAACTCCCCTATCACCTCCACCACCACCCACGGCAGTGCATTCCAGGCTCCCACCACCCTCTGCATAAGATCATAAGTGATAGATATAGAATTAGGCCATTCGGCCCATCAAGTCTACTCCACCATTCAATTATGGCTGATCTATCCCTCCCGCCCAACCCCATTCTCCTGCCTTCTCCCGATAACCTCTGACACCCGTACTAATCAAGGATCTATCTATCTCTGCCTTAAAAATATCCACTGACTTGGCCTCCACAGCCGTCTGTGGCAAAGAATTCCACATAATCCATTAAAAAAAACCTGTCTTGTGTATCTCCTTTGCCTCTCTCACACCTTAACGCTCTGATGGTTTTCTACCCTTCTGCTCAAAACATACAAGTTGGCAGCAGAATTAAGAAAAGGTCGATGCTGGCCGGAGCTCTGTGGGTCGGCTGCAGGAGATGCCCTGGGTCAGGGAGGCTGAGCGATGACTGTCAGAAGCGAGGGGAAGATGCGGTGATGGTCCGGTGACGAGTAGGCGTTGGAGTGGGTCGAGTCAGTGGAGTGCACCACTGTAGGCCCTGAAGCAGCCTGGGTCTCGATTAGATCAGGCACCACTGTAGGCCTTTCAGCAGCCTGGACCTCCATTAGATCAGGCACCACTGTAGGCCCTGAAGCAGCCTGGGTCTCGATTAGATCAGGCACCACTGTAGGCCCTGAAGCAGCCTGGGTCTCGATTAGGTCAGGCACCACTGTAGGCCTTACAGCAGCCTGACCTCCATTAGATCAGGCACCACTGTAGGCCTTACAGCAGCCTGGGCCTCGATTAGATCAGGCACCACTGTAGGCCTTGCAACAGCCTGGGCCTCGATTAGATCAGGCACCACTGTAGGCCTTGCAACAGCCTGGGTCTCGATTAGATCAGGCACCACTGTAGGCCTTGCAACAGCCTGGGTCTCGATTAGATCAGGCACCACTGTAGGCCTTGCAGCAGCCTGGGGCTCGATTAGATCAGGCACCACTGTAGGCCTTGCAGCAGCCTGGACCTCCATTAGATCAGGCACCACTGTAGGCCTTGCAGCAGCCTGGGCCTCGATTAGATCAGGCACCACTGTAGGCCTTGCAACAGCCTGGGTCTCGATTAGATCAGGCACCACTGTAGGCCTTGCAACAGCCTGGGTCTCGATTAGATCAGGCACCACTGTAGGCCTTGCAGCAGCCTGGGTCTCGATTAGATCAGGCACCACTGTAGGCCTTGCAGCAGCCTGGAGCTCCATTATATCGCCCACAGTTGAAGACCATGCAGCTGCTTGGGCCTCCTTTAGACTGGGCCCTGCTGGAGGCCCTGCAACAGCCTGGGGTTCCATTAGATTAGGCACCACTCCAAGAGGCCAAGCGCGTGGATTGGACACGGCCTGCAGGGGCAGGGTGGAGGACACTGACAACATCACCGGGCCAGGCCGACCCTGCCACTCCCACCCAGCGCTGTCGACATGACAATGGCCCTTTGTGGCCAAGATAACACTCTAACTCTCTAAAATGTTGGACTTGAAGGGTTCAATTTGTCGCCTAAAATACGTCAACTCTTGGGTACAGACTCGGTGTGGTCAACTGAGCTACAGGCTTAGTACCAGAGGGGTTGTGTTAATGTGTTAGCCAGCCACAGACCTGCAGCTCTGAGTTCAATTCCTCCTCATGATAAATGGGCAGCATAGTGGCGCAGCGGTAGAGTTACTGCCTGACAACACCAGAGAACAGGGTGCGATCCTGTGACCGCGTGGATTTTCTCCAGGTGCTCCGGTTTCCTCCCACACCCCAAAGATGTACAGGTTTGTCAGTTAATTGGCTGTGGTAAAAGGTATAAATTGTCGCGTGTGTGTGTGTGTGTGTGTGTGTGTGTGTGTGTGTGTGTGTGTGTGTGTGTGTGTGTGTGTGTGTGTGTGTGTGTGTGTGTGTGTGTGTGTGTGTGTGTGTGTGTGTGTGTGTGTGTGTGTGTGTGTGTGTGTGTGTGTGGTGTGTGTGTGTGTGTGTGTGTGTGTGTGTGTGTGTGTGTGTGTGCTAGTGCTAGTGTGCGGGGACACTAAGCCATTTAGAGCGGAGACGAGGAAACGCTTTTTCACACAGAGAGTTATGAATCTGTGGAATTCTCTGCCTCAGAGGGCGGTGGAGGCCGGTTCTCTGGATACTTTCAAGAGAGAGCTAGATAGGGCTCTTGAAGATAGCGGAGTCCGGAGATATGGGGAGAAGGCAGGAACGGGATACTGATTGTGGATGATCAGCCATGATCACACACACACACAGGCTCGAAGGGCCAAATGGCCAACTCCTGCACCAATTGTCTATTGTTTGTTGTCTGATCCTTAGTATGATTGTGCCCAACATATAGGAGGTTTGTCACTAAACTGAGCAAAAAAAAAAGATTTCACTGCACGTAACTACACTCGGCAGTAAAGTATCACTAAACCATTAGACAAAGAGAAATCTATCTGCACGGAAGGTGCCAGAATAGTTTACTAAAAATAGAAGGTGATGAGGGAACAGGCCAGTAACTTCTGTTGTCATCAATCTCGATGTCTTTTAAAGGACAAATGCCAGGTATCTCCCAGGAGGCCAGCCCAGAATAGGAGCCATTGTGGAGGAAGTTATTTGGAAAGCTTTCGTAAGGCATGTCACGGACACCAGGGGAGGGGACGGGAGGAGAGAGGAGAGGGGGGGAGGGGGACACAATCATTCACTCCAGCATTGCTGCATCTAACCATATAACCATATAACAATTACAGCACGGAAACAGGCCATCTCAGCCCTACAAGTCCGTGCCGAACAACTTTTTTCCCTTAGTCCCACCTGCCTGCACTCATACCATAACCCTCCATTCCCTTCTCATCCATATGCCTATCCAATTTATTTTTAAATGATACCAACGAACCTGCCTCCACCACTTCCACTGGAAGCTCATTCCACACCGCCACCACTCTCTGAGTAAAGAAGTTCCCCTCATGTTACCCCTAAACTTCTGTCCCTTAATCTCTGGGTGATTCTTCAATAAGTGCCTACTTTTAAACCCCTGTCCCACGGCACGAGTTCATTCCAAGAGCTCTCTCGAGTTTGCCCTGATTCGAACTGGGAGATTTACGGCAATGGCCACTCGTCGGTACTCGGGGCTCTTGTGGACATTTTTTCAACACGTTGAAAAATCTTCACGAGTCTTCCCGTCCTTACCTGCCGTTAGCGAGTCTTCCCGAGTACCTGCCGTTAGCGTTACGAGCCGCTAAGAGACGTCCCCGAGCTCCGACGTACCCGCTACGTTCATTCTCCGTGCTTACCACGAGTTTGATTTTTTTTAAACTCGGGAGAGCTCTTGGAATGAACTCGTTCCGTGGGACAGGGCTATTAAGTTTCTGGAAACCCGGTTATAAAACTCAAATTTTTGCAACTGTTTCACATTGATGAACTGTGGGAAAAATATTTGCCACAATCTTTTAGAGAATTTAATTTATTTTTTCCTCGTCTTTTTCCAGGTTGTCCATTGCATTCAGTCATATCTGTCGCATTTCTGTGATGGGCACCACTGTAAAACATAACTGATTTGAGAATATAAAATCAAATTTTTGTCGCAGCCTTTCAAATTATAGAGTATCTTCCTCACACCATCTTCAGCTGAAAGAGACTTTGCGCATTTCAGGTCTCTGAGGTTCAGTTTAGTTTAATATCCCTTGTCACCAAGGTACAGTGGAAAGAAAGCCTTTGTTGCCTTTAGAAGGTTGAGGGGGGGACCTCATTGAAACTTACAGAATAATGAAAGGCCTGGATAGAGTGGATGTGGAGAGGATGTTTCCACTGGTGGGAGAGTCTAGGACCAGAGGTCACAGCCTCAGAATTAAAGGGCAGTCTCTTTTTAAAAAGTAGGTGAGGAGGAACGTCTTTAGTCAGAGCCTAGGGTAGTTAATCTGTGGAATTCATTGCCACAGAGGTCTGTGGTGGCCAAGTCAGTGGATATTTTTAAGGCAGAGATAGACATAGACCAGAACGGGTGTCAAGGGTTATGGGGAGAAGCAGGGAAATGGGATTAGGTGGCAGAGATAGATCAGCCTTGATTGAATGGTGGAGTGGAGTCGATGGGCCGAATGGCCAAATTGAACTCCTATAGCTTGTAAACTTGTGACCAGTTAACGTAAAAACAAAACATGATTACAATCGAGCCATTTAGAGACACATGATAAGGGAATAACGTTTAGTGCAAGGTAAAGCCAGCAAAGTCCGATCAAGGATAGTCCGAGGGTCACCAATGAGGTGGAAAGTAGTTCAGGACCGCTCTCTGGTTGTGGTAGGATGATTCGGTTGCCTGATCACAGCTCGGGCAACTCAGAGCCGCTGCGAGTCATTATCTTCTGCTGCGATAAATAGTTCAAAGATAGACACAAATTGCAGTAGTAACTCAGCGGGTCAGGCAGCAGCTCAGGAGAACAGGAATAGGTGATGTTTCGGGTCGAGACCCTTCTTCAGACTGAGAGTCAGCGGAGAGGGAAACAAGAGGGTTGAAAAGGTTCGGAAGAAATCAGAGCCGTCACTGATGGCCAACGAGCCCACAATGGTCTTCTTACTTGCAGCAGCATAACAGATTAGTAGATTCTATAGCGTCTGAAGAAGGGTCTCGACCCGAAACGTCACCCATTAATTCTCTCCAGAGATGCTGCCTGTCCCGCTGAGCTACTCCAGCATTTTGTGGGTCCTTGTTCATCAGTCACTGAAATTAAGCACGCAGGTACAGCAGGCAGTGAAGAATGCAAATGGCATGTTGGCCTTCATAATGAGAGGAGTTGAGTATAGGAGCAAAGAGGTCCTTCTGCAGTTGTACGGGGCCCTAGTGAGACCACACCTGGAGTATTGTGTGCGGTTTTGGTCTCCAAATTTGAGGAAGGACATTCTTACTATTGAGGGAGTGCAGCGTAGGTGTACAAGGTTAATTTCCGGGATGGCGGGACTGTCATATGCTGAAAGAATGGAGCGACTGGGCTCGTACACTCTGGAGTTTAGAAGGATGAGAGGGCATCTTATTGAAACATATAAGATTATTAAAGGATTGGATACGCTAGAGGCAGGAAACATGTTCCCGATGTTGTGGGAGTCCAGAACCAGGGGCCACAGTTTAAGAATAAGGAGTAAGCTATTTAGAATGTAGACGAGGAAACACTTTTTCTCACAGAGCGTTGTGAAGTCTGTGGAATTCTCTTCCTCAGAGGGCAGTGGAGGCCAGTTCTCTGGATATTTTCAAGAGAGAGTTAGATAGGGCTCTTAAAGATAGCCAGGGGATATGAGGAGAAGGCAGGAACGGGGTACTGATTGGGGATGATCAGCCATGATCACATTGAATGGCGGTGCTGTCTCGAAGGGCCGAATGGCCTACTCCTGCACCTATTGTCTATTGTCTATTGTCTGTTGTCTATTCCCAGCTGTTATCAGGCAACTGAATCATCCTGCCACAACCTGAGAGCAGTCCTGAACTACTATCTACCCGTTTCTTTGACAGACTAAATCGTATACTATATTTTTAAAGTGCGCCTTGAACCTTCTAATCTAGAGGCAATGCAGCTGGCTGAGTCTGCACTTGTGGAGTGATGGTTTCTTTGTTGTGTAACTCTGATTGTAGGATTGTAGAAAACCATTGTCAGTTGTCACATAAGTGAGTTGGTAAATTGCCTCCGAATGTGAAAGGTCCTGAAGTCTTGCCACTGTTGCTATTCGTTGCCTGAAAGCCTTCTTTACCTCAGACCGACTGGTGACAACAGTAGGTTCAGCTGCTCTTAAATAGCAACAGAGGCTTTGTCCATTTATAGGAAGGTTGCATTGTGAGGCGTGGAATGTGAGGGGAACTGATACCGCTGCATACTTTAGGAGAGCTGGCGAGAGATAAAAGTCCTCTGTCCCTGGCTTCTGGTCCCCATTCTCCGCCCGGCCTCTCTCCCTTCCCCTTCTCTGTTCTTGACTGCTCCGTCTCGCATCTCAACATGGCGCCCAAGAAACCGGAACCCAAGAAAGAGGAGCCAAAGAAGGAGGTGAAACGTCCTGAGCCAGAGGTGCCCAAGGAGATCGTGTTCGACCCCAAGACGGTGGCTGTAAGTTCATCTCCCCCCCCCCCCCCCCTCCTCCTAACAGAGTCTCCCAGTTTAGTCACTCAGCAAGTCAGGCAGCATCTGTGGAGGGAATGGGCCAACCACGTTTTAGGTCAGGACCCTTAGCGGCGGCACGAAGGCGCAGCGGTAGAGTTGCTGCCTCACAGCGCCAGAGACCCGGGTTCGATCCCCACTACGGGTGCTGTCTGTACAAAGTTTGTACGTTCTCCCCGTGACCTGCGTGGGTTTTCTCCGAGATTGTATTGTATTGTATTGTATATCTTTATTGTCATTTCCTGAGTATTCACATACCCAGAGGAAACAAAAAAACGTTGCTCAACCAGTGTCCATTCAGTGTGCATTCAAAATAAATAGAAATAAAAATACATATATCATGAACAATTTAACACTCTACTAAACATTCAACAGCCGTTCCGATCGGCAGCGGCACAACAGTGGCTCTGCTGCAGTGTGTCCAGGTTGGGGGTTTGTGCGCGATACTTGGCAGGGGGCAAAGTCCATTTAGCAATCTTATAGCCTGTGGGAAGAAGCTGAGGAGCATCCTGCTGGTTTTGCATCTGGTTAGATCGTCGGTTTCCTCCCACACTCCAAAGACGTACAGGTTTGTAGGCTGATTGGCTTGGTGTAAATGTAAATTGTCCCCTGTGTGTGTAGGCTAGTGTTAATGTGCAGGGGATCGCTGGTCGGCGTGGACTTGGTGAGCTAAAGGGCCTCTTTTCGCGCTATACCTCTAAACTGCAATAAGCTAAACACTTCTTCGCACTCTGAAAGTGGCTGATCTGCTGACATTTAAGAGAGTCTGGAGAAGGGTCCCAAACAAAAACGCTGACGGTACATTCCCTCCACAGACGCTGCCTGACCCGCTGAATTACTCCGGCACCTTGTGTCTCTTGAGAACCAGGGGCCACAGTTTAAGAATGAGGGGTAAGCCATTTAGAACGGAGACGAGGAAACACTTTTTCATACAGAGAGTTGTGAGTCTGTGGAATTCTCTGCCTCTGAGGGCGGTGGAGGCAGGTTCTCTGGATGCTTTCAACAGAGAGCTAGATAGGGCTCTTAAAGATAGCGGAGTCAGGGGATATGGGGAGAAGGCAGGAACGGGGTACTGATTGTGGATGATCAGCCATGATCACATTGAATGGTGGTGCAGGCTCGAACGGGCCGAATGGCCTACTCCTACACCTATTGTCTATTGTCTATTGTCTCCACCCCACCGAGTCTGCGCCGACCAGCGATCCTGTACACTAGTTCATTCCCACACACTGGGAGCAACTTACAAAAGGCAATTAACCTACAAACCTGAACCTCTTTGCGATGTGGTTGGAAACCAGAGCACCCGGAGAAAACCCACGCAGGTCAGGGGGAGAACGTACAAACTCTGTACAAACAGCACCCGTAGTCAGGGTTGAACCCGGATCTCTGGCGCTGAGTTGTAGCAGTTCTGGATAACATGGTGACTTTTTCCATTCAGTTGAGTTTTTCCCATGACAAAGAGACAATAGACAATAGGTGCAGGAGGAGGCCATTCGGCCCATTCGAGCCAGCACCGCCATTCAATGTGATCATGGCTGATCATCACCAATCAGTACCCCGTTCCTGCCTTCTCTCCATATCCCCTGACTCCACTATTTTTAAGAGCCCTATCTAGCTCTCTCTTGAAAGTATCCAGAGAACCAGCCTCTACAGATTCACGGAACTCTCTGTGTGAAAAAGTGTTTCCTCGTCTCCACTCTAAATGGCTTACCCCTTATTCTTAAACTGTGGCCCCTGGTTCTCAAGAGACACAAGGTGCTGGAGTAATTCAGCGGGTCAGGCAGCGTCTGTGGAGGGAATGTACCGTCAGCGATTTTGTTTGGGACCCTTCTCCAGACTCTCTTAAATGTCAGCAGATCAGCCACTTTCAGAGTGTGAAGAAGTGTTTAGCTTGTCTCCGTTCTAAATGGCTTACTCCTTATTCTTAAACTGTGGCCCCTGGTTCTGGACTCCCCCAACATCAGGAACATGTTTCCTGCCTCTAGCGTGTCCAAACCCTTAACAATCTTACGTGTTTCAATAAGATACCCTCTCATCCTTCTAAACTGCAGAGTGTACAAGCCCAGCTGCTCCATTCTCTCAGCATTTGACTGTATCCTCTCAGGGAGCCTGTTTTCACGCTATATCTCGAAACCAAACCAAATGTTTCCTTTGTGTGGAGATAGTGTTGGGGGGAGGGGAGTGGTGGAGGTGGGGAGGGGGGAGAGGCTGAGCATAGATTGTCAGTCAGTGAGGACACAGGTTTTGAGGTGAAGGTCGGGAACAGCAAGTGGTCGGAGCTTTGACTGGATCAGCTTGCTGCCAGCAGATATCTGGCATTAATAGAGAGAGTTAGCCTGAGGTCTAACGGAATCCAGGGATTATGGGGAGAAAGCAGGAACGGGGCACTGATTTTGGATGATCAGCCGTGATCATATTGAATGGCGGAGCTGGCTCGAAGGGCCGAATGGCCGGCTGTACAGAGAGCAGTCGTGGTCAAGATTGGAGCCGGGTCTCTGGCGCTGTGAGGCTGCAACTCTACCGCTGCGCCACCATTCCGCCCTCCCTCCTGCCTTCTCTCCGTAAACCTTTGACGCCCTTACTAATCAAGAGCCTATCAATCTCCGCTTTAAAAATACCCAATGACGGCCTCCACAGGCATCTGTGTCGGTGGATTCCACAAATTCACCACTCCTCCGGCTAAAGAAATTCCTCCTCATCTCCATTCTAAAGGTACGTCCTTTTGTTCCAAGGCCGTGCCCTCTGATCCTAGACTCTCCCACTTAATCCGTCTGACACGAGATTCCATTGTGACTTTAGTCACTGAATCTTAATCCCATTTATTTGCTCACTTCCAAAAAAAACAATGTCCCCACGTGGCACGAAAGCCCAGTTTAACGTTCTCAAGGCATGAGTTTTATTTGTTCCCGAAACCAGGAAGAAACTCACGTAATTGTAATTTGAGGCCTAGATAGGGGGAGACAATCAGAACCATATTTTCCCCAGGGTGGAAGTGTCAAAGACTAGAGACAAAGTTTAAAGGAGATGTGCGGGGCAAGTTTTTTTACAGTGGGTGCCTGGAACGCGCTTGCCAGGGGTGGTGGTGGAGGCAGATAGGACCGTGGTGTTTAAGAGACTTGGATGGATATGCATGGAATAGAGGGATATGGAGATACACAGGCAGAGGAGATTCTTTTTTCACATCACAGGAACAGGCTCTTTGGCCCACAATTTGGCCCACAGATCGTGGTGTTGAATATGATGTCAGGTTAAACTAATCTTTATCTGAGATTGGATTGGTGTTGGAGTCTGAAGAAGGGTTCCCACCCGAAACGTCACTCATCATTTTTCTTCAGAGATGCTGCCTGACTCGCAGAGTTACTCCAGCACTTTGTGTCTATCTTCAGTATAAACCAGCATCTGCAGTTGCTTCTTGCACATCCTTTCATACCCTGCCAGGTGTCCCGACTTCCTTCGACATGGCTGCACATCTTTAGGATGCAAAAGGAAATTGGGACAGCAGGTAGAACCACATGGATCCAGGCAAGGATAGTGTGGACTCTACAAGGATAGTGCTGGAGGTTTAATTTAGAGATACAGCGCGGAAACACGCCCTTCAGCCCACCGAGTCCGCACCGACCAGCGATCCCCGCACACTGACACCATCCTACACACACCAGGGACAATTTACATTTATATCAAGCCAATTAACCTGCAAACCTGTACATCTTTGTGGCGTGGGAGGAAACTGAAGATTTTGGAGAAAACCCACGCAGGACAACGCACAAACGCCATACAGACAGCACCCGTAGTCAGGATCGAACCCGGGTCACCGGCGCTGCAAGCTCTGTAAGGCAGCAACCCTACCGCTGCGCCACCGTGCCGCCCCAGTCAGGACCAAGTCACGGTTTGTGTAACAGAGGCTGTGCATTTTCTCCTCTGCCCCAGGTTATCAGAGGGTCAGCTTGCCAGAACTTAAAGCGAAGTGAAGGCATTTTGGCAACTTTTGACAAAGCGCAAGGGAGATTCCCGCATGATAACACAGAGCTAGAGTGAATGGGGGATCGATGGTCAGCACGGACTCAATGGGCTGAAGGGCCTGTTTCCATGCTGTATCTCTACACTAAACTGAACTAAAGGAGCCTGTCCATAAATGCCCACACTATAACATAAATAATTCCACTTAACTCAACTACACTAAACTAAATGGTCTGTTCAGTTACGTCTCACTGGTTAGACAATAGACAATAGGTAATAGGTGCAGGAGTAGGCCATTTGGCCCGTTGAGCCAGCACCAACCATTCAATGTGATCATGGCTGATCATCCCCAATCAGTATGTTTAAGAGCCCTATCTAGCTCTCTCTTGAAAGTACCCAGAGAACCGGCCTCCACTGCCCTCTGAGGCAGAGAATTCCACAGACTCACCACTCTCTGTGAGAAAAAGTGTTTCCTCGTCTCCGTTCTAAATGGCTTACTCCTTATTCTTAAACTGTGGGCCCTGGTTCAGGACTCCCCGCAACATTGGGAAGTTGTACAAATTAGTTCCCGCGGCCCTCCCAACATTTTGCAACATTTACTAAATATCTAAAAGGAAACAAAAGGAACTGCTGACGCTGGAATCTTGAGTGAAGCAAAAAAGCGCTGGAGTAACTCGGCAGGTCACTGCGTTACGCAATACAACTCTGCACTGGCCCGAAACGTCACCTCTCCGTTCTCCCCACGGATGCTGCCTGACCCGCTGAGTTACTCCAGCACTCTGTGTGTTGTATCTAAAGGGCCTGTCCCAATTTCACGACTAAATCCAAAAACTCTGCCGAGTTTAAAGGACCTAAAAAAAAGATTTTTGGTAATCTACGAACTCCTGCGACCTTCCACAAACATGCTCACGAACTGGAGCGACAGAAGTCACGTGCTGGTGTTGACTTGAGCTTCTTTTTGTTTTCACTCACCTTTTCTTCTGTGTCCGGCTGCCGAGCTACGAGTAGCCACGTATATCTACGAGTGCCCACGGCTACCCTCACGGCCCACTACGGTTTCCCCACGAACGTTCCCCACCAGTAAAAAGTTGCAATTTTTTTTTTAATCCCGACTATTTTTTTTTACTTGTGGACATTTTTCATCGGGCTGGAAAAAATGTCCCGACTTACCTGATGCCGCGAGTAACCATATAACCATATAATCATATAACAATTACAGCACGGAAACAGGCCATCTCGGCCCTACAAGTCCGTGCCGAACAACTTTTTTTTCCCTTAGTCCCACCTGCCTGCACTCATACCATAACCCTCCATTCCCTTCTCATCCATATGCCTATCCAATTTATTTTTAAATGATACCAATGAACCTGCCTCCACCACTTCCACTGGAAGCTCATTCCACACCGCTACCACTCTCTGAGTAAAGAAGTTCCCCCTCATGTTACCCCTAAACTTCTGTCCCTTAATTCTCAAGTCATGTCCTCTTGTTTGAATCTTCCCTATTCTCAAAGGGAAAAGCTTGTCCACATCAACTCTGTCTATCCCTCTCATCATTTTAAAGACCTCTATCAAGTCCCCCCTTAACCTTCTGCGCTCCAGAGAATAAAGACCTAACTTATTCAACCTTTCTCTGTAACTTAGTTGTTGAAACCCAGGCAACATTCTAGTAAATCTCCTCTGTATTCTCTCTATTTTGTTGACAAACGTTACCCCTCAGATTCCTATTAAATCTTTTCCCCTTCACAAACCTACTGGATGTCCCCTGGTCCTCGATTCCCCTACTCCGGGCAAGAGACTCTGTGCATCTACCCGATCTATTCCTCTCATGATTTTATACTCCATAAGATCATAGTGTTTACTTGAGTTGATAGATATAGCATGGAAACAGGCCCTTTGGCCCACCAAGTTCATGTTAACCATAGATCACCCATTCACTCTTGTTTACTTTTTAGACTTAATTCTAGAGATACAGCATGAAAACAGGCCCTTCGGCCCCCCCACTCCGGGCCAACCAGCGACCATCCCATGCGCTATCCCCATCCTAAACACTAGGGGCAATATTGCATCTTACCGAGGACAATTAACATACAAACCTGCACGTCTTTGAAGCTGGTCACGGGGAGAACATGCAAACTCCACACAGACAGCGCCCGTAGTCAGGATGGAACCCGGGTCTCTGGCGCTGACAGGCAGCAGCTCTACCCGCTGCGCCGCCGTGTTCTACCGTGTATTCCTATCATGTTTAAATTAATTGTTTTTTTTTCAAGTATTTTTTTAAATGATGAAACTTTCGCTAATGTAAATGTTCCTTTCTTTGCAGGTTGAATTCACCGCAGATCAGATTGAAGGTGAGGGGTCTTCGCGTGACTGGCAGTGTGCGCGGTTTACATCATTACAGGGGGAAGGGAAGGGGATGATGCATCTCTTGGCATCGTGGAGTGTTACAGCAAGCATTACTCTCATTGCCCGATCCACCCTGTGCTCCATTTGTTCCCACTGCCTTTCTCTGTACCCATCGCCCACAACTTTTTCACCCTCTTTAGACTTTAGACGTTAGAGATACAGCGCGGAAACAGGCCCTTCGGCCCACCGGGTCCGCGCCGCCCAGCGATCCCCGCACACTAACACTATCCTACACACACTAGGGACAATTTACATTTTATCCAAAGCCAATTAACCTACAAACCTGCACGTCTTTGAAGTGAGCGGAGCGGAGGAGAGCGGAGCGCCCGGAGAAAATCCACGCAGGTCACGGTGAGAACGTTCAAACTCGCCCGTAGTCAGGATCTCTGGTGTTGTAGGCCAGCCACTGTGCTGTGCACACAAGACCAATGGAGAATGCGGGCATCGAACCCGCGACCTCTCACATGCTAAGCGAGCGCTCTACCATTTAAGCTAATTGAAAGCCCATCAAGCACGAGGTACAGAAGTGTGAAATGTACACCTCCCGATTCTGATCCAGAACTCCCCCTCCCATTCCCAATCCGACCTTTCTGTCCTGGGCCTCCTCCATGGCCAGAGTGAGTCCCACTGCAAATTGGAGGAGCAGCACCTCATATTTCGCTTGGGTAGTTTACACCCCAGCGGTATGAACATTGACTTCTCCAATTTCAGGTAGTCCCTGCTTTCTCCCTCCTTCCCCTCCCTTTCCCGGCTCTCCCACAGTCTCCACCTCTTCCTTTCTTCTTCCCGTCTCCCCTCCTCCCCACATCAGTCTGAAGAAGGGTCTCGACCCAAAACGTCACCTATTCCTTCGTTCCATAGATGCTGCCTCACCCGCTGAGTTTCTCCAGCATTTTTGTCTACCTCCAAATTCAGGGACAGTTTCTTCCCAGCTGTTATCAGGCAACTGAACCATCCTACCACAACCAGAGAGCGGTCCTGAACTACTATCTACCTCATTGGTGACCCTCGGACTATCATTGATCGGACTTTGCTGGCTTTACCTTGCACTAAAAGTTATTCCCTTATCATGGATCTGTACACTGTGGACGGCTCGACTGTAATCATATGTTGTCTTTCCACTGACTGGATAGCACGCAACAAAAGCTTTTCACTGTACCTCGGTACACGTGACAATAAACTAAACTGAATGCTCCAGAACTTCTCCTGCCATCGTAGAGTGTTACAGCAAACATTGCTTTCATTGCCCCATCAACCCTACGCTGCCCGATTGTAAAATCCATTTGAAGATAGGCACAAAATGCTGGAGTAACTCAGCGGGACAGGTAGCATCTCTGGAGTGAAGGAATGGGTGACGTTTCGGGTCGAAGACCCTTGGCCTCGACCCGAACTGTCACCCATTCCTTCTCTCCAGAGATGCTGCCTGTCCCGCTGAGTTAAGGGCCTGTCCCACTGTACGAGCTAATTTAAGAGTTCTCCCGAGTTTGCCCTGATTCCAACTCGGAGATTTACGGTAATGGCCGCTCGTTGTGTACTCTGGACTCTCGTGGACATTTTTCAACACGTTGAAAAATCTTCACGAGTCTTCCCGAGCTTACCGCGTTTCCCGAGTACCTGCCGTTAGCGTTACGAGCCGCTAAGAGACGCCCCGAGCTCCGACGTACCCGCTACGTACATTCTACGTGCTTACCACGAGTGATTTAAAAAAAAATTTGAATGACCTCGTACGGTGAGACACATCCTTGACTGCAGCATTTTGTGTCTACCTTCGATTTAAACCAGCATCTGCAGTTCTTTCCTACAAATATGTAAAATCCATTTGTTTCCACTGCCCTTCTCTTTACCCATCGCCCACAACCATTTCTCCTTCTATCATTTATACAGCACAATTAATATTGAATCTGCTTCCACCACTATCTTCAGGCAGTGCCTTGCAATCCAATTTAGCAGCTACAATTGCAATTATTATGTTATATTATTTCTGGATGTCATTATAGACAATAGACAATAAGTGCAGGAGTAGGCCATTCGGCCCTTCGAGCCAGCACCGCCATTCAATGTGATCACGGCTGATCATCCACAATCAGTACCCCGTTCCTGCCTTCTCCCCATATCCCCTGGCTCCGCTATATTTAAGAGCACTATCTAGCTCTCTCTTGAAAGTATCCAGAGAACCTGCCTCCACCGCCCTCTGAGCCAGAGAATTCCACACCCACAACTCTGTGTGAAAAAGTGTTTCCTCATCTCCGTTCTAAATGGCTTACCCTTTATTCTTAAACTGTGGCCCCTGGTTCTGGACTCCCCCAACATGGGGAAAATATTTTCACAATGGCAGTATATCTCTGACTTCTGGTTGCAGATTTGTAGACTGTATCAAATGAAAAGATACTTGGACAGATACATGGTAGGAAAGGTTTAGTGGGATATGGGCCTAACATGACCATGTGGGACGGATGGGGCAACTTGGCTGGCATGGACAAGCTGGGCTGAAGGGCCTGTTTCCGTGGCCCAAAAATAAAGATTAAAGGACGTTCTTTTAGGAAGGAGATGAGGAGGAATTTCTTTAGTCAGAGGGTGGTGAATCTGTGGAATTATATAACAATTACAGCACGGAAACAGGCCATCTTGGCCCTACAAGTCCGTGCCGAACAACTTTTTTCCCTTAGTCCCACCTGCCTGCACTCATACCATAACCCTCCATTCCCTTCTCATCCATATGCCTATCCAATTTATTTTTAAATGATACCAACGAACCTGCCTCCACCACCTTCACTGGAAGCTCATTCCACACAGCTACCACTCTCTGAGTAAGGAAGTTCCCCCTCATGTTATCCCTAAACTTCTGTCCCTTAATTCTGAAGTCATGTCCTCTTGTTTGAATCTTCCCTACTCTCAGTGGGAAAAGCTTGTCCACGTCAACTCTGTCTATCCCTCTCATCATTTTAAAGACCTCTATCAAGTCCCCCCTTAACCTTCTGCGCTCCAGAGAATAAAGCCCTAACTTATTCAACCTTTCTCTGTAAGGCGGTGGAGGCAGGGGATTTATTTAAGGCGGAGATAAATAGATTCTTGGATTAGTTCGGGTGTCAGAGGTTTTGGGGAGGAGGCAGGAGAATGGGGTTAGGAGGGAGAGATAGATCAGCCAGGATTGAATGGCGGACTTGATGGGCCGAATGGCCTAATTCTGCTACTATCACATGACCTTATGCAGGTTAAAGCTGGAAGAGAGGTGGGGGGGAGAGGGACAAAGACTGGCAAAGTGATAGGTGGATACAGGTGTTGCAGAGCGAGGGACCTAGCAGCGCAGGTAAACAGTTCCTAGAAAGTGTCCTTATCTGTAAATATAATCTGAAATCACAGCGACCTTTGTACATCAATAAAAGCATCATAAAGTAATTGGGCAGGAAGGAACTGATATGACATGATAAGAAGTATCAAAGTTATGATCTTAGGACATAGAATCATAGAGAATAGGTGCCGGAGGAGGCCATTTGGCCCCTCGAGCCTGCACCGCATGGAGAACATGCAGCAGTCCGTGCTGAACATGATGCCAAGTTAAGGGCCTGTCCCACTGTACGAGGTAATTCAAGAGTTTCTCCCGAGTTTCCCCTGATTCGAACACGGAGAATTACGGTAACGGCCGCTCGTAGGTACTCAGGGGCTCTCGTGGACATTTTTTCAACATGTTTAAAAATCTTCCCGAGCTTACCGGGTTTCCCGATTACCTGCCGTTAGCGTTACGAGCCGCTAAGAGACGTCCCCGAGCTCCGACGTACCCGCTACGTACATTCTACGTACTAACCACGAGTTTAGAGCTCTTGAATTAGCTTGTACAGTGGGACAGGGCTTTTAAACTAATCTCCTCTGCCTGTACGTGCTCCATATCCCTCCATTCCCTGCATATCCATGTGCCCATCTAAAAGCCTCTTAAACACCACTATGGTATCTGCCTCCATCACCACCTGTTCCATGCACCCACCACCCTCTGTGAGAAAAACTTCCTCGCGCATCTCATTAAACTTAAAAGAACTTGGAGGCAGCGGGCATCTAGTGTCATCTTTCACATGATGGGAAGTTTCTGATCCTCAAAGTTTCCAAGATGGCGTCCGGCCCAACCGGTGTGCCGGCCACAGAAGCAGATCTACAATCACACATTACAATCGCTCCACACGCTTACATCTCTACCCCGACAGCGACGTTTCACTAAACGTTATTCCTTTATCATAGACAATAGACAATAGACAATAGACAATAGGTGCGGGAGTAGGCCATTCGGCCATTCGAGCCAGCACCGCCATTCAATGTGATCATGGCTGATCATCCAACTCGGTATCCTGTACCTGCCTTCTCTCCATACCCCCGATCCCTTTAGCCACAAGGGCCACATTTAACTCCCTCTTAAATATAGCCAATGAACTACTTTCTGTGGCAGAGAATTCCACAGATTCACCACTCTCTGTGTGAATTTTTTTTTTCTCATCTCGGTCCTAAAAGACTTCCCCCTTATCCTTAAACTGTGACCCCTAGTTCTGGACTTCCCCAACATCGGGAACAATCTTCCTGCATCTAGCCTGTCCAACCCCTTAAGAATTTTGTACGTTTCCATAAGATCCCCCTTCAATCTTCTAAATTCTAGCGAGTACAAGCCGAGTCTATCCAGTCTTTCTTCATCCCCGTTCCAAATGGCTTACCCCTTATTCTTAAACTGTGGCCCCTGGTTCTGGACTCCCCCAACATCGGGAACATGTATCTGTACGCTGTGAACGGCTCGATTGTAATCGTGTATAGTCTTTCCGCTGAGTGGATAGCACGCAACACAAAAGCTTTTCACTGCACCCTCGGCACACGTGACAATAAACTGAACTGAACTGCGCTGAACTAATCCAGCCCACACACATCCGCTGCTGTGCTCTTTCTCAGAGTGGTTCCTTCTTTCAGATTTCAAGGAAGCTTTCGTCTTGTTTGACCGGACACCCACCTCAGAGATGAAGATCACCTACGCCCAGTGCGGGGACGTCATGCGAGCCCTGGGCCAGAACCCGACCAATGCTGAAGTCATGAAGGTGCTCGGCAGACCCAAACAAGAAGGTAGGTGATTCGAAAGAAAGATCAAGCGTCAAGGGGAGATGCAGCGAGACCTGGGTGTCATGGTACACCAGTCATTGAAAGTAGGCATGCAGCAGGCAGTGAAGAAAGCGAATGGTATGTTAGCTTTCATAGCAAAAGGATTTGAGTATAGGAGCAGGGAGGTTCTACTGCAGTTGCACGGGGTCTTGGTGAGACCACACCTGGAGTATTGCGTACAGTTTTGGTCTCCAAATCTGAGGAAGGACATTATTGCCATAGAGGGAGTGCAGAGAAGGTTCACCAGACTGATTCCTGGGATGTCGGGACTGTCTTATGAAGAAAGACTGGATAGACTTGGTTTATACTCTCCAGAATTTAGGAGATTGAGAGGGGATCTTATAGAAACTTACAAAATTCTTAAAGGGTTGGACAGGCTAGATGCAGGAAGATTGTTCCCGATGTTGGGGAAGTCCAGAACAAGGGGTTACAGTTTAAGGATAAGGGGGAAATCTTTTAGGACCGAGATGAGGAAAACTTTTTTCACACACAGAGAGTGGTGAATCTCTGGAATTCTCTGCCGCAGAAGGTAGTTGAGGCCAGTTCATTGGCTATATTTTAGAGGGACTTAGATGTGTCCCTTGCAGCTAAATGGATCCGGGGTATGGAGAGAAGGCAGGAACGGGATACTGAGTTGGATGATCAGCCATGATCATATGGAATGGCGGTGTAGGCTCGAAGGGCCGAATGGCCTACTCCTGCACCTATTTTCTATGTTTCTATGTTTCTATTCGGCCCTTCGAGCCAGCACCGCCATTCAATGTGATCATGGCTGATCATCCACTATCAGTACCCCGTTCCTGCCTTCTCCCCATATCCCCTGACTCCGCTATCTTTAAGAGCCCTATCTAGCTCTCTCTTGAAAGTGTCCAGAGAACCGGCCTCCACCGCCCTCTGAGGCAGAGAATTCCACAGACTCACAAACTCTCTGTGTGAAGAAGATATTCGTTGACTCTTCGTGCAATGCTGAGGCTGGTTATAATAAGGTTACCCTTTGTAAGTTCAATTTCATCTTCATTAATCCCCCAGAACTGAACACTAAGATGTTGGACTTCGACACCTTCCTGCCCATGCACCAACACATCTGCAAGGTGAAGGACCAAGGAGCATACGAAGACTTTGTTGAAGGTCTGAGAGTCTTTGACAAGGAGGGTAACGGCACAGTGATGGGCGCTGAACTTCGCCACGTATTAGCCACGTTGGGTACGTACCTGCGGACGGACAGGTAAAGGTGTGGATCGGATATCAGGTAGCAGCGTGAGATGCTTAACTCCAAAGCCATGATCCCACCGAAATTCAGGAGAAACGAGTTCAGAAGTAACAAGTCACCAGGTTAATTCCCGGGATGGCGGGACTGTCATACGCTGAGAGAATGGAGCGGCTGGGCTTGTATACTCTGTAGTTTAGAAGGTGGAGAGGGGATCTTATTGAAACATATAAGGTTATCAAGATTGTTGGAAACAGGCCCATCGGCCCACCGAGTCGGTTGAATAACAGTGTCCTGAGTATCGACCTCACTGAACATTGGATGCATATAGTTGATAGCAAGAACCTTAGCAGCATTAATGTGCAGGGAGTCATCGAGCACAGACAGGCCCTTCGGCCCAACTCGCCCATGCCGTCCAAGATGCCCCATCTAAGCTAGTCTCATTGACCCATGTTTTCCATATCGTTCTAATCCTTTCCGATCCATGTACCCGTCCAAATATCTTTGAAATGTTATAGTAGCTGCCTCAACGACCCCTTCAGACGGCTGATTCCATGCATCTTCCACCCTCTGAGTGAAAATGTTGCCCCTCAGGTTCCCATTAGATCGTGCCCCTCTCATCTTAAACAATAGACAATAGACAATAGGTGCAGGAGTAGGCCATTCGGCCCTTCGAGCCAGCACCGCCATTCACTGTGACCATCCACAGACAGGACAGGTGATTACACATAGGTAATACATAACTAACAAAACATTCAATAAAGTCAAGATAGACACACAAAGCTGGGGTAACTCAGCGGGACGGGCAGCATCTCTGGAGAAAAGGAAGAGGTGACGTTTCGGGTCGAGACCCTCCTTCAGACAATAATTTCAATAAATGAATGAGGCTGAATGCAGGTGCAACAAAACCCTTCATAAGTGATAGGAGCAGAATTAGGCCATTCGGCCCATCAAGTCTGCTCTGCCATTCAATCATGGCTGATCTAACTCTCCCCCTCAACCCCATTCTCCCCAAACACCCGTACTAATTAAGAGTCTATCTATCTCTGCCTTAAAAATATCCACTGACTTGGCCTCCACAGCCTTCTGTGGCAATGAGTTCCACAGATTCACCACCCTCTGACGAAAGAAATTCCTCCTCATCGCCATCCTAAAGGAAGGTCCTTTAATTCTGAGGCTGTGACCTCTAGTCCTGGACTCTCCCACTAGTGGGAACATCTATTCTATCCAAGCCTTTTACTATTCAGTAAGTTTCAGTGAGGGCACCCTTCACCCTTCTAACCTAACCTGTGTCCTTAATGACTTAGTCCTTAATAATCCTATTCACCTGCCTCAACTACCTTCTCCGGCAAGTTGTTCCACATTCCCACCACCCTCTGAGTGAAAAAAATCACTTCTCAGGTTCTTTGCCCATCTCACCTTAAGCCTACAGTATGTCCTACTGCTGAGAGAATGGAGCGGCTGGGCTTGTACACTCTGGAGTTTAGAAGGGCGAGAGGCTATCTTATTGAAACATATAAAATTATTAAGGGCTTGGACACGCTAGAGGCAGGAAACATGTTCCCGATGTTGGGGGGGGAGTCCAGAACCAGGGGCCACACACAGATTAAGAATAAGGGGTAAGCCATTTAGAACGGAGATGAGGAAACACTTTTTCACACAGAGAGTTGTGAGTCTGTGGAATTCTCTGCCTCAGAGGGCGGTGGAGGCCGGTTCTCTGGAAACTTTCAAGAGAGGGCTAGATAGGGCTCTTAAAGATAGCGGAGTCAGGGGATATGGGGAGAAGGCAGGAACGGGGTACTGATTGTGGATGATTAGCCATGATCACCTTGAATGGCGGTGCTGGCTCGAAGGGCCGAATGGCCTACTCCTGCACCTATTGTCTATTGTCTATTGTCCTCCGGTTCTCGATCAAGGGCTCTGTACATTCACCATATCTGGTGGTGGCGGTGGAGACCGATATAATAGTGGCGTTAAAAACATTTTAGATGGGCATATATTGAAGTTGAGTATAGATGGTAAATAAGGTGGTCAATAAGGCTTTTGGCACATTGGCCTTCATCAGTCAGAGTATTGAGTATAGAAGTTGGGAGGTCATGTTGCAGTTGTACAAGACGTTGGTGAGACCGCATTTAGAATATTGTGTTCAGTTCTGGGCAACATGGAAAGATATTGTCAAGCTGGAAATGGTTCAGAAAAGATTTACGAGGATGTTGCCAGGACTAGAGGGTGTGAGCTACAGGGAGAGGTTGAGTAGGCTGGGTCTCTATTCCTTGGAGCGCAGGAGGATGAGGGGTGATCTTATAGAGGTGTACAAAATCATGAGAGGAATTGATCGGTTGGACGCACAGAGTCTCTTGCCCAGAGTTGGAGAATAGAGGACCAGAGGACATAGGTTTAAGGTGAAGGGGAAAATATTTAATAGGAATCTGAGGGGTATGGTGGGTGACTGGAGCAAGCTGCTGGAGGAGGCAGTTGAGGCTGGGATTATCCCATCGTTTAAGAAACAGTTAGACAGGTACATGGATAGGACAGGTTTGGAGGGATATGGACCAAAATGCAGGCAGGTGGTACTAGTGTAGCTGGGACATTGTTGGCCAGTGTGGGCAAGTTGGGGCCAAGGGCCTGTTTCCACTCTGTATCACTCTATGACTCTATGGTTATGTTGGGAATGAAAGCTATGGATCACGTGCAGGTAGAAGAGATTAGCTTGTCTTGGCATCATGTTCAGCATGGACATTGTGGGCCGAAGGGCCTGTTCCTGTGTTGTGTGCTGTTCTATGTTCTGTAATGTTAATGAAAAATTCCACTGCTTTCTGTCTCTTGTTGTGGCCACTAAAAAGCAGGATGAGTTTACAATCGATAAGAATAGTTGGTGGAAATAAAAGTGAGTCTACGCAGGTATGCTAACCCCTTGCCTGTGTGGGTTCAAACTGGTTCTTTCTG
Source organism: Leucoraja erinaceus (assembly GCF_028641065.1). NCBI lineage: Eukaryota > Metazoa > Chordata > Chondrichthyes > Rajiformes > Rajidae > Leucoraja > Leucoraja erinaceus. Next base: position 412,197 of record NC_073419.1, read on the forward strand.
GGCTCTCCATTACCCTGAATGCTGTTATAAAAGAACACAGGTTGAATATAAATGTAGAACTGATACTTTAAGTCTTCAAGGCAACCTAATAAATGATTGGAATAATGGTGGCGCAGCGGTAGAGTTGCTGCCTTACAGCCCCTACAGCGCCATAGACCCAGGTTCGATCCCGACTACGGGCGCTGTCTGTACGGAGTTTGCACGTTCTCCCCGTGACCTGCGTGGGTTTTCTCCAAGATCTTCAGTTTCCTCCCACACTCCAAAGACATGCAGGTTTGCAGGTGAATTGGCTTGGTGTAAATGCAAAAATTGTCCCTAGTGTGTGTAGGATAGTGTTAGTGTGTGGGGATCGCTGGTCGGCGCGGACCCGGTGGGGCCGAAGGGCCTGTTTCCGCGCTGTAGCTCTAAACTAAACTAAAGTAACTAACTCAGCAAGTAAGGCAGTGAGATGAACACTGAAAGGGCAATCGTTGGCGTGGGTGGAATGGATCCTGCTTGAGTCAATTGCTTTTCTTATCTTTGATTTTTTTTTCCCTGAAAGGGATCCGATGGTAAAAGATTAGAGTCGGGAGTTAGCACAGTGGAAGAGTTAGGCTCCATCACAGTGAGGGATTAAACCCAAACTGGGCGCTGACCCAGGCCTACAAGGGTAGTTCTATTCTTGGTCGAGATGTGAATTTAGCTCATTCGGAAAATCCTCTAATATGGATGAGCTGCATCACTCTGACCACTTGCCCTTGGATGGGCTGAAGGACATTTGCTTTCACTTGCACCTGTCGGGGGCATCTGCCAATTTAATGTGATGGGGAGGCGGGGAGGGTGGGGGGGGGGGAGGGGGGGGGGGGGGAGGGGCTAGGGGGAGAAGCAGCGCACACAAATGGCTGGTTTGGGAATGAGGTCACACTACCTAAAATGGGAACGCATCACGAACGTCACAAACCAATTGGCTGCCCAACATCACTGACAATGGCCTGCGGATATATTAATAACAGCTATGACCTTCACAAATACATGATGGACAGCAAAAGCCTCCGTTTAGTTGAGTTTCGTTTGGGGGGGATACAGCACAGAAACACCGTGTCCGTGCCGACCAGCGATCCCCGCACGTTAACACTATCCTCGGGACAATTGACATTTTATACCAAGCCAATTGACCAACAGACCTGCGCGCATTTGGAGTCTGGGAGGAATCCGAAGATCTCGGATAAAACCCACGCAGGTCACGGGGAGAAGGTACAAACTCTGTACAGACAGCGCCCGTAGTCAGGATCGAACCCGGGGTCTCTAGCGCTGTGAGGCAGCAACTCTACCCGCTGCACCATCAGTTACCAGAAACAATGGCTGCAATTTTTAATCCTTTTCATCTCTATCTTTAGTTCATTTGTGAGACTATTAATACTCTCAGGAATGAGAAGATGCCGTTCCTAAACAAGCCTAGTCCTTTGTCATCGATCAGTCTCATCAAACCACACCTCAGCACGTGTGCATTCAATGTATTCAAGAATGAGTTTGATTTAGGTCTTGGGGCTAAGGGAATCAAGGGATATGGGGGTGAAAGCAGGAACGGGGTACTGATTTTAGAAGATCAGCCATGATCAGCGGTGGTGGCTCGAAGGGGCCGAATGGCCTACTCTGGTACCTATTTTCTATGTTTGTATGTTTCTAACATAGACCACAACAAACACTTTTCATGTACGGACTTGCTGGAGTTTAGAAGGATGAGGGGGTACCACATTGAAACGTACAGAATAGCGTAAGGCTTGGGTAGAGTGGATGTGGAGAGGATGTTTCCACTAGTGGGAGAGTCTAGCACTAGATGTCATAGCCCCACATTTAAAGGACTTAGCCTCAGAATTAATAATAATAATAATAATTAATAATAATTTTATTTATAGAGCACTTTAAAAACAAACATAACTGCAACAAAGTGCTGTACATCACTAATCATTGACAAAAAAGTTAATACACACCAAAAATAACAATCAAAAGAAATAGTAGGAAAAGACATGTAAAATAAAGAAACATCAAAAACACCACAAACAGAAGCAAAGCCTCAGGCATGGTCAAAAGCCAGGGAGTACAAATGTGTTTTAATACTGGATTTGAAGATGGACAGAGAGGAATTAAAGGGCGGCACGGTGGTGCAGCGGTAGAGTTGCTGCCATACAGCGCCGGAGACCCGGGTTCGATCCTGACTACGGGCGCTTGTTTGTACGGCGTTTGTATGTTCTCCCCGTGACCCGCAGATCTTCGGTTTCCAAAGATATACAGGTTGATAGGTTCATTGGCTTGGTGTAAATGTAACATTGTCCCTAGTGTGTGTCGGGTAGTGTGAATGTGCGGGGATCGCTGGTCGGTATGGACTCGGTGGGCCGAAGGGTCTGTTTCCGCACTGTATCTCTAAACTAAACTAAACTAAACTGGGGGGAGAATCCAGAAATCGGAAGTGCAAAGGGACTTGGGAGCGCTGGTGCAAGATTGCCATAAAGTTAATCTGCAAGTTGAATCGGAAACAAAGAAAGCAAACTCATTTATTTCAAGAGGACCTGTATACAAAAACAGGGATGTAATGCTGAGGTTCTATAAGGCGCTCGTAAGGCTGCATTTGGACTACTATGAGCAATTTTGGGCACCATACCTTAGGAAGGATGTGCTGGCTCTAGAGAGGGTCCAGGGGAGGTTTACAAGAATGATCCCAGGAATGAGTGAATTAACCTATGATGAGCGTTTGTCGGCACTGGGCCTGCACTCGCTGGAGTTTAGAAGAATGAGGGGGGGACCTCATTGAAACAGACAGAATAGTGAAAGGCTTGGATAGAGTGGATGTGGAGAGGATGTTTCCACTGGTGGGAGAGTCTGGGACCAGAGGTCACAGCCTCAGAATTAAAGGGCGCTCTTTTAGAAAGGAGGTGAGGAGGAACTTCTTTAGTCAGAGGGTGGTGAATCTGTGGAACTCATTGCCACAGGCTGTGGAGGCCAAGTCAGTGGATATTTTTAAGGCAGAGATAGACAGATTCTTGATTAGTGCGGGTGTCAGTGGTTATGGGGAGAAGGCAGGAGAACGGGGTTAGGAGGGAGAGATAGATCAGCGATGATTGAAGCCACGTGCGTGCGTAGGGTGCGTAGAGGAGAGTGAACGTGATTGTGGTGGACTCAGAATCTGCAGCCATTCATAAGCTCATAAGTGATAGGAAAAGAATCTGGCCGTTCGGCCCATCTAGTCTACTCCGTCGTTCAATCATGGCTGATCTATCTCTCCCTCTTAACCCCATTCTCCTGCCTTCTCCCCATAACCCCTGACACCCGTAATAATCAATAATCCATCTATCTCTGCCTTAAAAACACCCACTGACTTGTCCTCCACAGCCTTCCACAGGTTCACCACCCTCTGATTAAAGAAATTTCTCCTCATCTCCTTCTGAAAAGAACGTCCTTTAATTCTGAGGCTGCGACCTCTAGTCCTAGACTCTCCCACTAGTGGAAACATCTTCTCCACATCCACTCTATCCAGGCCTTTCACTATTCTGTACATTTCAATGAGGTTCAATGATGATTAGAAAATAGAGGAAAGAAATAGGTGCAGGAGTAGGCCATTCGGCCCTTCGAGCCAGCACCGCTATTTGATGTGATCATGGCTGATCATCTAAAATCAGTACCCCGTTCCTGCTTTTCCCCCATATCCCTTGATTCCTTCAGCCCAAAGAGCTGAAGATTGTTGAATGATCAGCCATGATCACATTGAATGGCGGTGCTGGCTCGAAGGGCCGAATGGCCTACTCCTGCACCTAATGTCTATTGTCTATTGTTCCCAATGAGGGCTCAGCCTTGCTCCTGGTACATGGTGTCAGTGTTCCGATTCTACCCACAGGTGAAAAGATGACGGAGGAGGAGGTGGAGCAACTGCTGGCTGGACAAGAAGATGCAAACGGATGCATCAACTACGAAGGCAAGTTATTAACATCAACGTCAAGACCAGGGCTCTTCAGGACAGAGAGTGCGGGCTTTGTTGTACAGTCTTGAGAAGTCCCAAGATTGCACAAATGTGTATTTCAAATCGGGACCCTTCTTCAGACTGACTGTGGATTTAAGAGAGAGTTAGATAGAGCTCTAGGGGCTAGTGGAGTCAAGGGATACGGGGAGAAGGCAGGCACGGGTTATTGATAGGGGACGATCAGCCATGATCACAATGAATGGCGGTGCAGGCTCGAAGGGCCGAATGGCCTCCTCCTGCACCTATTTTCTATGTTTCTATGATGGGGGGGTGTGGGGGAGAGGGGAGGTCTGGATGAGGGGACAGGGCAAAGCCTGGTGAGTGATAGGTAGATGCAGGTGAACCAGGAAGAGTTGTCGAGGGCGGATGGTTGGACAAAGGCCAGGGATGAAAAGACAGAGGGTGCGAGGCAAAAAAGTTTTGAAGAGTTGCGAATAGTGAAGCTGGAGGAAGGAAGTTCGGTGGGAGGGGGAGGAATAAGTGTGATGTCAGGTGGGGCACAGGGGTGGGTGGGTAGAAAGGTGTGAGGAGAAACAAGGAGCGGGGGGGGGGGGGGATTGGATAGTTGCTTAATATTGGAGAGATCTCAATGTCCATCCCATTGGGTTGAAGCTGTTTCCACACGAGAGCGTGTTGCTCCACCAATTCAGAATGTCTCCCAGGTTTCCTGCCCTGGTTAGCATCCGGTGACTCCTGTTGGAAACGAAAGGGCCTGTCCCACTTACGCAACCTTTACAGGTGACTGCTGGCATCCATGGTAGCTCGCCAAAATGTTTAACATGTTGAAAATTCAGCGGCGCCCAGAAAGACACTACATCTCTTTGGTCGTGAGAGGTCTCCAAAGAGTCGTAGCATATATATACACACACACATATATATACACACACACACACACACACACATACACATATAAATATATATATACGCACACACACACATATATATACACACACACATACACACACATATACACATATACACACACACACACATATATATACACACACACACACACACACACATACACACATAAATATATACACACACATGTACACACACATGTACACATAAATATATACACACACATGTATATATATATACACACACACACACATAAATATATACACACACACACGCACATGTACACATAAATATATACACACACATGTACACACACATGTACACATAAATATATACACACACATGTACACACACATGTACACATAAATATATACACACACATGTACACACACATGTACACATAAATATATACACACACATGTATATATACACACACATATGTATATATACAC